>NC_073694.1:201722298-202022298 GCF_029784165.1 Wyeomyia smithii
AGCCTATTTCAACGACTCACAACGGCAGGCTACGAAAGATGCTGGCGCGATTGCCGGTCTGAACGTTATGCGAATCATCAATGAACCGACAGCCGCTGCACTGGCATATGGATTAGACAAAAATCTGAAGGGAGAGCGAAATGTATTAATTTTCGATCTTGGCGGTGGCACATTCGACGTTTCAATTTTGACCATAGATGAAGGTTCATTGTTTGAGGTACGATCCACTGCAGGAGATACTCATCTGGGAGGAGAGGACTTCGACAATCGAATGGTTTCACACTTTGTGGAAGAATTCAAACGCAAATATAAAAAGGATGTTTCTTCAAATCCACGTGCATTACGGCGTTTGAGAACCGCATGCGAACGGGCAAAACGTACATTATCATCAAGCACCGAGGCAACAATCGAGATTGATGCTCTTGTAGATGGAATCGATTATTACACCAAAATATCTCGTGCCCGGTTCGAGGAACTTTGCTCCGATTTGTTCCGTTCTACTTTGCAACCAGTCGAGAGAGCTTTATCAGACGCCAAGATGGACAAGAGTTCAATCCACGACATCGTTCTTGTGGGTGGTTCTACTCGTATTCCAAAAGTACAGTCGCTGCTCCAAAACTTCTTCTGTGGTAAATCGCTGAACCTATCAATTAATCCGGATGAAGCAGTAGCTTATGGTGCAGCCATTCAAGCTGCCATTCTCAATGGAGACAAGGACGAAAAAATTCAGGATGTTCTACTGGTTGATGTTGCACCGTTATCCCTTGGCATTGAAACGGCAGGAGGCGTGATGACTAAACTGATCGAACGCAACAGTCGAATTCCCTGCAAGCAAACGCAAACATTCTCCACATATGCGGACAATCAACCTGGAGTTTCGATTCAGGTGTTTGAAGGAGAACGTGCCATGACGAAAGATAACAATCGTTTGGGACAGTTCGATCTATCAGGCATTCCTCCGGCGCCTCGAGGTGTTCCACAGATTGAAGTTACATTCGATTTAGACGCCAACGGAATCTTGAACGTTTCGGCCAAGGAGAAGAGCACTGGCAAGGAAAAGAACATCACCATTAAAAACGATAAAGGCCGTCTGAGTCAGGCAGAAATTGACCGAATGTTGGCCGAAGCTGAGAAGTTCCGTGAAGATGACGAGAAACAGCGTGAACGAATTTCTGCACGGAACCAACTTGAGGGCTATTGCTTCCAACTGAAACAGTCACTGGAATCGGCTGGCGATAAACTGAGCGAGTCGGATAAGCAAACCATTCGAGACAAGTGCGACGAAACTCTTCGCTGGCTAGACGGTAACACAATGGCAGAGAAGGATGAGTATGACCACAAAATGCAGGAGCTGACCCGAGTGTGCAGTCCTATAATGACCCGTCTGCATCAAGGACCAGGCGGTGCCGCATCTAGCTGTGGTCAGCAGGCGGGCGGCTTCGGCGGAGGACGATCAGGTCCCACAGTTGAGGAAGTTGATTGAATTTAATCTAATTCCGAATTGAAATGTATAAGTCTGATGTGATAAAATAATAATGTAAAATTTAGGATAAATTTAAAATTAAGTAGAATAAATAAATTATTTAGTTGTACAAACAATAGTTCTATTTAGCAATGTTTTTTTATTGAAAGAACTCTCCTAAACGGTACGCTGATCGGAAATTCCCTTTAGTGAGTTGGATATCTTAATCGTCTTGTAGTCGCTGCGAAGCTGGATAAAATTCATTACCACTGATTTGTCCAGATAGTTGAGCGTTTCCCCGCCGCACACTTCCTGCAGGTTTTCCACCTTAACCAGCAGCAGATTACACAGAGCATGCAGAACGTCAAACAATTGCGTCACCAGTGGAGCCTGCAACGCACGGGCACTCTTCCTGTACTCATTAACGTCACAGATAGCGCACATGGCCCCAGCTGTATTATACTGGAACTGCTGTAAGTGCTCGTAAATGGCGCGATGATAGCGAACACCGAACTCGGTCATAACGGCGGTCAGATTCTCACCATCAATCGTTCGCTGAATTAGCGCAATCAACGGGTTGATGTATTGGACTACCGAAAGGCAGGCTCCCGATGCAACAGTGTCAACATCCGAATCCGGCTTGAAGTCAGTTTTTTTCTGCTCATTTTGTAGATAGGTTTTAACCCATCCGAAGATAGCGTTGAGAGTGCGTTCTAAACCTGTCTCAATCTTGCTTTCGATCGACTCCAAATAGTAGCGCTTCTTCTGCAAGCAATCAGTATACTGTGCAGTGGAAAGCACGTTGGGAATGATACTTGCATTGTACGTTTTCTCCAACAAATGTACGATTGTATTACACTTCTGTGCCACATCGAAAAAGTAGATTTGTGGAATTGACTTGCACTCGGCAATCGGAATCGCCTGCAGTCCGAGGTCTAAAGCATAATCAACATGTTCATGCAACAAGAATCGCAACAAAATGTCAACGATTTTAAGAATGTGTTTCGGTAAATCTACCTCCTTGGAAAGAAGGCAGCACCGCTCCAATGCGCAAGAAGACTGCTGTAAAAGATTTATAGCCAACTCTTCGGACAAAAAAGTTTCACCTCCGTAATCTTCAATCTGGGCGATGTTTATATTCGCCCGAGCACCGATCAATGCTTGCATGTCTCGTCGCAGTTCCTGGAAGCGTTCTACCTGTTTCTTTTGATGATTTTTATTCTCGTAAAACTTTCTCAACTCCAGCTGACACTTTGCGTCCAAGTTACGACATTCCACCTCGATGTAGGAGCTAAGATGCGTCGAAAATATGTTAGCCGTTAGCTTTTGCAACAGATCATCATCGGACTCTTTCATGAATTCTTGCAGCTCATTGGAAAGCTTCAATGTTCGAGAATACAACTCATAGAGTGATTTCAAATATTTGCTTTCGTCCTTCCGATCGTCCAACTTAGTTTGCACAAACTGATTAATCTTCAGCTGGTAGATGTTCAGAATAAACTTGCTCATCACCTGATCGGGAGCGTTGAAAACTTGTCGTATGATCTTGTAATTTTTGTGACAAAGCGGGACGATTCCATCGAAAACATCCCGTCCGCCGTAAGTGACCGCCTGGCTTTGTTCAATATAGACATCAATGACCTGCGAGTAGCCTTTGAACTGAGACAGAATGGAAGATATTCCCTTCATCCGCTCGATGCTTTCCATTTTCTGAGCCGTCGCAAACTCCTCAATTAACTGCATTTCAATTTCGTCATATTTACCTTCAATTTTTTTCTTCGCGTTCAAAAATCTACTAGCAGGTAAATCCTGCGATATCATATACAGCTTCTGAGTGATATCGGCCGCTTCAAACAGCCTAGCTTTGTCACTGTAGACATCGTTCACAATGGGACCCGGCGTCAGGAAGTCTCCCATGTGATTCAACAGCAACTGAGCCTCCACCGCTCGGCTTCGGGGCACGTTAACATTCTCCAGTTGTTCCCCCAGATGAATCACTTTACCAGCAACCGAATTGATTTTCTCATCCAACTGGTGGAAGTAATCCACCGAGATCTGATGCTTCCCAACGAAGCGGTCAATCGCCTTCACGAACACACTCTGCTCCTCCTTGAGGGCGTCCTCAAGCTTGTCACATTTTCGCTGCTGTCGTTCCTGAACAATTTTCAGATCTTTGATCGTCTCGACAAACGTCTCGTACAGTAGGTCCGGATCGAACTGATCGGAGCCGATTTCGTTGTTGGTCCGCCAGCAGAGCCGTTCGATGAATTCCTCCACCTCGAAGGGATCCTGCGGGAGAAACAACTTGACGGGTGCCGTTCCGAAGCTCAAACACGGTGACTAACCTGTTCCAATTCTTCCACGTATTGCGACAGCATTGCGGCCGCTTTCGATGCACTAATTATTTTTCTTTTCTCTAAATTGCGTGAGGAAAAACTATTTGTTGTTGTTCGCTCATTATTCAGTTTTTTCCAGGCCCATGACAGGTCACCGTCTTTTTGTGACCTGAAATATGTCAGCACCGAATCTGGAGTACATCGTGAATTGGGCGCAACCAGCTAATTATCAATTTTAATTGTACTTAACCCTTAAATGCGCACGACTTTAAAAAATCATCTAAAAACATAAAATCTTTGTTTAACAGGTTAACTGCTCCAAAACTAACCAATATGCATAAAAAAATTAAAAGATTTACTTTTTAATGTGCAAATATTACCATGTTGTTTTTAAACAACACGGTGACTTTATCGCATAATAAAGTCGAAACAATTACTTTTGTTAACAGTAACTTTAAAATTGACCTTTTGTTAGTATAATTACTGATAATTCAGATATTTCCACTAACCACTAACCTTATTTTAAAATTTATTTACAAAGACAGTCAGCACCAGTCGGGAATCTCGCCATGTTTTTTTTCGTTTCCGAGATTTTGACAGCAAAAATAAAAACAAAACATTCAAATACAGTACTTCCAGCTGTTAAGTTTTCTTCGTTAGAGACAAGAGAGCTGTTCTAATGAATTATATTTCTAAAAAATACTAAAATACGTATATTTTAAAACGTTTTTAGTAGTGTTGTTTTAAAACAACATTGCGCATTTAAGGGTGAAATGATAAACTCATATATGTATAAATATCAAGTGATTAAATAATACATGAATATAATATATAGAAAGTTGGAAACTACAAAATATATAATAGTTTTTGTTTTACTGTCACAATTTATAATTAATATTATAGCAAAAGAAGTTTTATCTCAAACTTAACAGAAAGTTGACACAACCAGAAAAATTAGAATGAAACGAAAAATGTTGTGTGGTATTACTATTGTCACATAAACTTCAGTCTATTTTATTTGGGCTTATATTTATATCATTAACGAGCACAACGAGTTTGAAAATATTTTACTGAGCGTCTTTTTTTTCTCTGTGTGGACTCATCACTGCGACCAGAGACATTTTGATCTATCGTGATGTTGCCCAGGTGTTTTCTGTACTCCGCACTTCATATTATTGGCAGTATCACTATTGAAGTGAATGATACGCTTTTTTTTACATCCGTGCTTGTGTGTGAGAGTTTACCCTTTCATTTCAAGCTTACTGCTCTACTATACCGAGCCTCTTTTCTATCCTACCAATATCGCCAAATTCCCTGAACTGAGGCTTCACCTAACGTTCCTCTCTGGCCAGGTTTATTCTAAGAGGGACTTATTATATCAAGAGGAAGGAGTCTTATTGAAACCTCGTTCCTCGTGCCAATATCGCCAATTACAATTCCCTGTATAGGGTAAATATTCCTGAAATCAGTTTTATTTTAAGAAGGACTTATTTTGTCAAGAGGAAGGAGTCTTATCGAACCTCGTTCCTCCTATCAACAACCGCGTCACAATCACAATTCCCTGAAGAGGTACTCAATGCTTCACCTCTGGTCAGGTTTATTATAAGAAGGACTTATATTTTTGTCAAGAGGAAGGAGTCTTATCGAAACCTCGTTCCTCCGGCCAAGACCGCGTCATAATTACAATTCCCTGAAGAGAACTATTATACGTTACTCAGAACAGTTTCATTATAAGAGGGACTTTTTTTTTGTTAGGATGAAAGTCAGCAAGGGTACTATAGAATTCAGCTTGAAGGAATGGTATGTGGTGGAGAGCCTGAGAATGAACCCATGTTAAAATCCTTTTACAACCAAATGGCCTGATTCTACTAAGATTCGAACCCACGACCACTCGCTTATCAAAGCGGACTCTGTAACCTTGCGGCTACGAAGCTCTCTGAGCGTCTTAGTAGAATGATATAAGAAATCAGAAGACAGAATTAAAAGTTTCCATTTGAGTTTCCATCAAACTCTACTAGAAATTTGAGAAGTAAATATTGAAAATATTACTAGCCCGTACACACAATCATCATTGACATACAGCGACATACAATTGATGATTTCCATTGAAATCAACGACGAAGATTCCTGAACACCGAACCGAATAGTAGACTTTGCCGACGCGTCTTAGGACGTTTACATACTGGCGCGTTCTGCGTTGCGGAGACGGTTCGCCTTGCCGTGGGTTAATGTACAGCGCTGAGTAGAGCTGTACATTAATCCACGGCAAGCCGAACCGTCTCCGCAACGCAGAACACGCCAGCATGTCACTGGCCTTAAGAGCCGTTCCTAATACCCCCCTCCCCCGTGGTGTTTCGTGGTCTTTGGTCATCCCCTCCGTCTCCCCTCCACCTTAAACCACGTGGTCTTTTTATTTGTCAAGTGCCAAAAATGCACTTCTTCTCCATGATAGGTACAGAAAACATTTCAGTTTTTAAACTTTCAGTTTATTCTATACTAGTTGAACGTTCCCGGCGATGCTCGGGATCAAAAGTTTCAAAAGTAGGAATCATTTTTTATAATTCATTGCATTATTTGCACAACTCACTTCAAAAATATTTCCCATTTCATACGTCTAACATCACTTTAAGTACTTTAACATTCTGAGAACGCACAAAACGGAAATACCCATATTGGATTGCATTTTGTGGTTTGGGGATGTTTTACAGAAACTGGAAGTCGCCATTTCGGATTTCAAAATGACGTATGGAGTTTGAAAGTTTCGGAAGTATTGGCCAAATACCACTTTAGATTATTTTCCTTAAACCAGAAGTCGTTATTTTGGAAAATGTTATGTGGGGTAATCCCAGTTCCGAATATACCACACTCGGGTGATAACCGGGTATTCGTCAATCGTTCACAGTAAACCTTCTTTTTATGTAACTTTTGGAAGAAAAAAAATAAAAGTAAGAAGAATTTAGCGTGACCATTTATGCTTAGTTCTCCTCTATAATCATATCTAAAAAGATAACATGTGAATTTTTGTAACGAAAATATATATTTTGGTGTCCAAGGAACTCGTCTGAGAAGAAGTTAACGTTTTAATCCACATAACTATGCAGAAATTAAAAAAGAAAAGATTAAACCAATGAAATGCGGCCTTTCCTCCAGCCAAATGTTCCAAGATCTAGTTTAGGTAAAAGTTAAAAAGCCAAATGTCCCAAGATCTAGTTTAGGTAAAAGTTAAAAAGTTAATCGAATACCGTAATGTGTTACTATTCACAAAACTCAGAAAACATCACAAATGTATTTTTTTTCTGCTCGACTTAAAACATAAATTCTTCTGCAAGAAAACATGTGCAGATGTTGAAAGAACAACGAACATTTTCTTGAAAAAAAAAATTTACCGGCGAATTGAGCTCATGCTCAAAAACTCAAAATTTTGCATGTCCTATTATATGTAGAATATATATAAATTTTAAAAAGAGTATTTTAATGTGTTTTTCTGTATGCAGAAAAACATTCATCATTCATCATCAACTTTCAGCAATAAGATACCTATTACCAAACATTTCAATACCTATTAATAAACATTTCAATGAAGAACAATTACATTAAAATCGCTTTTTACGCGGGATTTTTTTACGTGGCTTTTTACGCGGATTCCGGAATTCACGCGTTTTTTTTTACGCGGATTCCGGAATTTACGCGGTTTTTTACGCGGAATATTTTTTGCGCTGATTTCGGTTTTTCTTCACTCGGATTGCAGAATTACCGCAGGTTTTTTTTACGCGGATTCTAGAATTTACGCGTTTTTTTTTGCGGATTCCGGAATTTACGCGGTTTTTTTTACGCGGCACGTATCCCCCGCGTAAAAAGCGACTTTAGTGTACATATCATAGCTCCGAATTTCGATTTAGCAAATTGAGTTCAAATATTCATGATATTGCTTGTTTAACGCAGTGTTGTGAATAATATCTCAACTTTCAGTAATCAAAAATCTGTTATTTTTACTCAAAAGTCTTTCCTGAACATAAACAACCATTTTAATGGAAAAAATCATATATCATAGCTTTGAATTAAGATTTAGAGACAAATTGAGCCAAAATATTCATGATATTGCATGTTTTACTTAATTTTGTGAATAATATCTCTATTTTCAGTTATCAGATAACTATTTTTTTTATCTCGAATGTCATTTCTAAATAATAACGAACATATTATTGACAAAAATCACGTGTCATCGCTTTGAATTCTGATTTAGAGACAAATTGAGCCTAAAAAATTATGGTTCTGCATTTTTCATGTGGTTTTGTGGAAAATATTTAAATTTCGAATAATCAGATACCTATTATTTTTCCCTCAAATGTCTTTCCTAAACACAACGAACATTTTATCACAGTAAAAATCACAGATCACTGCTTCGAGTTTTGATTTAGAGGCAACTTCAGCATAAAAGTCATGATTTTACATGTTTCACATAGTTTTGTGAATAATATCTCGAGTTTTAGTAATCAGATACCTGTTATTTTTTCTCAATTGTCTTTCTACATCAACGAACATTTAAATGAAAAAAGAATCGCATGTCATCGCTTCGAATTTTGATCTGGAAACGAATTAAGAATAAAAAGTCATAATTTTGCATGTTTTACGTAGTTTTGTGAATAATAACTCAAGTTTTAGTGATCAGATACTAATTATTTTTCCTCAAATGTCTTTCCTGAACATTAACCAAAATTTAATTAAAAAAAGAATCATATGTCATCGCTTTAAATTTAGCACAGAAAGTCATAATTTTGCATGTTTTACGCAGCTTCGTGAATGATATCTCAAGTTTTAGTAATTAGATACCTATTTTTTTTTTTTTCAAATGTCTTTCTTAAACATCAAGGAACATTTTAATGAAAAAGAATCACATGTCATCGCTTTGAATTTTGATTTGGAGACGAATTAAGTATAAATTGTCATAATTTTGCATGTTTTACGTAGTTTTATGAATAATATCTCAAGTTTTAGTGATCAGGTACTAATTATTTTTCCTCAAATGTCTTTCCTAAACATTAACAAACATTTTAGTGAAAAAAGAATCAAATGTCATCGCTTTGAATTTCGATTTAGAGGCAAATTTAGCACAGAAAGTCATAATTTTGCATGTTTTACGTAGTTTTGTGAATAATATCTCAAGTTATAGTAATTAGATACCTATTATTTTTTCTCGAATGTCTTTCCTGAACATCAGCGAATATTTGCATGTTAAAAAACCTACATGTCACCGCTAATTATTTTTGATTCAGAACGATACAAAATGATGATGATTACTGTACACTTCAGAGACTGAGAGAATAATATCAATAAGATCAAGCGTTACGGAACTCCATTTTTATATAGTAGATTTCGTAGACACACATAATTGATACTTGTTTGATGGAATGACATGGAAATGGTGGTGGCAATTCTTATCAGATTGTTATTGTTTGCAAAATCGAAAAAAGTCAAATAATTGATTAGGTGAAGACGACAACATTTTTTTTGACAAATCCAAAGCGAAATAATTAAAGAGCATGTTTAAGTACCGATTATAATGCGATTGAATGACATGAGATGGGCAAAAAGTACAATCAAATTTCCAGTTTTGTAGTGTACCTGAACTTAAGAATACAATTTAAAAAAATATTATTGACATCATTCAACGAGGCTCTTGGAATTGTTTGCCCAAGTATCAAAACATACTGTCAAGAACATTGTCACAAATCTCAACGAATTGCAGAATGCAATTATTATTTATATTTTTTTTATCTTCGTTCTGATAATTTTAAAATATGTGGTATGGCTTCAATGATTCATTTATTCAGCTATACACAATAATAATTTATTTATTTATTAAGAAATAATAAGTTGTTTAGAATTCTCTAAAAATGTAACACTGCCGATTATATCATGGTTCAGTCGAGTAGAACTCGTTGCTCCCGAAACCTTTCGAAATACATATTTGTCAAGTAATGATAGCGGCCTTTCTTTTGTTTCCCCTATGAACAAAATGAAAAAGAAGTGCTTTTTGAGTGGCTATAATGGGCCACTCAAAAAGAACAAAGTTGAATTGATAATCGGTTTATAACTGAGAAGGAAACAAAAGTTTTTATTGCAAACAACCATCAGTCGCCCCTTCGTTGTGTGGCACGCGTCACTGGAGCGTCACGCAGCGAGTTAACTGTCAAAAAACCACCAGATGACGTTCGCTTTAGCCCTGTTTGGTTGGCAACGGCCTTCGTCGTCGTGTCAGTCAGAGTCGCACGCAAAGTCTAGAAAATAGCCATCGTTCCGTCAGTAGCGAAGGAAAATCTCCGTCGAAAAGTGTCTTTTTTTGCAAATCGTATCAGAAAAGTGCTGCGCCGCGAGAGTGAAAAAAAGGAAATCCGCTGATACTGCTGTTCTGTTGTCCCGGCGAAAGAGTGCGAGACGTGAAAAACGGTGGAGTTATTTCGTGTGAATTGGTTCAGCTTCGGGTAGCCCTGATTAGTGTAACAAAAGGATACCCACGAATTTACGGATAAACGAGTGCCCAAGCAGGAAATGTCCGCATCTGCAATGAGTCCCGAATAGTAAGTTTTCGCTGGCCGAGAGGGCGATTTTTTTTTCTCCACTGATGCTGACATGCTGACTATCCAATTTCCCACCTTCCCCTTTCGTGGCTCCTATATGCTTCACATACTCCCTACCCCTTCTATTCCTCTATGCACCCAATTTGTCCCGTAATCTTGCTTTGTAATAAAATGATGACGACGTCGTTCTTGGAACGAAGTCGCAGGTAATGGCAGCGCAAAATGTGCTTCCAGGGGACAGATCACGAAGATTTGGGAAGAAATTTTTGAACTGCGAAAGTTGCTCCAGTTTTCTCGTTCAGCAATCGATTTTGATTTTTCTCTACTTTGCCCCCGACCGTCGCCACCCATTGTGTGTGCCCAATGTTTCTATCGATGGCACTCATGGAATCCAGCAAATATTGCTGGAGCACAGTTAGTACAAGGATTAAAGTCCAGCCGTGTTGTGATAAGTTCGCTTTGTCGCCGTTAGTTTCAACAACGAACAAAGGAAATTCCTTGCCAGCAGACGTATTTTTGCAGTATCTGCGTGCCCATAGGAGCCATCATCTTCTTCGTGCAAACAGCGACATCAGCAGCAGTGGCTGTAGTTGTGCGTGTATGTGTGCACGAAATGAGTCACTATTCAGCTCCAAAACCGTGGCTGATGTGATGATGATGATGGCCAACAACGATCGCGCACTCACACACACCAGCCCAGGGCGAAACCAGACGTTTAGTCATTCATTGTTTGATAAAGCGTCAGTGTTGTTTTTTTTTTTTTTCATCCTGCTTTGCTGCCACCACCCTCTTTTTGGGATATTGGCCTGTTTTTGTTTTATATTTTAAATGGCTCACTGCTGCTAATGACCAGACAGCACCAGTATGGGCAACAGTAAATAAAGAGGATTATCAGTTTGGCACTGTAACTCGAGGCAGAATCGCACCAGTCGGTATTAGCATTAGGCTATGCAAATTTATATACCTAAGCCATTACATCACATCAAGTTTCGCAGCAAATCAATCCCTGCTAGTTCCACCGGGAAAGGAAATCTGACAAAGTCAATAAAGTTCCAATTAGGTAGTGAGCGCATTTTAATTTTGTCTGTTTTGTTTCGGTCGCTATCGCCTCATTCCCTTGTCAAGACTGGGTTGTGTAGTAGCAAAGCATGAAAGATGGAAACGATCGAGGTGCGATCGGTCGTGGCGCTAATTGCGATGCACAAGGAAACTGCGTACCTAGATTTGACGGGTTTTCGCTTGCGTGTCGTATGAGACGACTGGGCGGATTGTAAAATCCCCAGTTCAGTGCAGTGCAGCAGGCGTTATTTTTCAACAAGGTCATTGATAATTGTGGAGTTCTTTGGGTTTTGACCTATTTTCGGCGGGGTACTTGTTTACTGCTAGCGCAGGAACTGTGTTCTTTCGATGTAGTCAAATCGAACACGTGAGCGCTTCGTTTTTTTTTCGAATTTGCATTTTTTAAACGAAATGCAGCCAATTGAACACTAGACGGTATCTTGTGATTATGTAACTAGCGATGCGAATTTCGGTTTTTGTTTTGCTTCTCATTGTTTGCAAGTAAAACACGTCAACGTGCATGTGATTGGCCTTAACATAAACTACGGCGATGTTTTATGGTCTTTGAAATACAAATGAATCGCTAGATGAACTTGAATATGAGTAAGCCACTCCGTAGGTTGCATAGCAACAGTGACAACGGATTGTTTATTCGAGTTTTGCATTTGTTTACAAAGCTATTACTCACTAGATTCACCTCACTTTCAACATAAATTTTGAGTAGGTACCTACGAAGGAATAGTTCTTTTGCAGAATCATAATCGCACTCTAAATGCGAAATATTCGTAAATTAAATGAACTTCAAAGTTATTATTAATTCTGTTTTAATTATCACTTTTAAACAATACATTTCTTGTGATTCCTTTTTTTAATTCGCGGAACCGAAGGTCTTAAGGTAGAATATATTTGACAGCTGGGCAAGATATAATCGAAGAGGGCGGCCAGGATTTAGCAAATCGTATTTTTACTAATGCAATGGTTGAACCGGTCGTAAACTCCACTGAATGGTAAAACGTCTCATGTAAAACGTAACTTCGACACAATTATTGTAGAGTAGATTTATAAAATGTGACAAAATAATTTATAAAATGTTACAAAGACTCACTCACTCGCATGTTTTATTGCCAATGGGTTTTTTGTTCTACACGTTGATTTTATTCATTTTCACTCGCGTGTAAGTTATCCATAGAAATTCTGCTGATTTATTTTACCTCTATTTGTTCCGGAGACACATTAAATAATATTGAATGGTTCAAACACGATAGAGTCTGTTCTACAAGTTTACTTGTATTCAACAGTGTCGTAAGGTTGTTTGACGAAGAACAACCTGTGATAAAAAATTATGAGTCCGAAGGAAAATGAACTTGCGTTAGCTATTTGATTAGTAAATATGCATCAATATTGTTGGAGCTGAGGTAACAGTTCCCGAAATCAAATACGCATGGGAGAATGGCCTGCTGTATTTTAGGTAAAATACAGGCAAGAATTGAACGCGCCATAGTTTATACACGGCGCAAAAACAGTTATGCAAATAAATAAATATTTTCGAAATACCTACTTTCGGAGTAATGAAATCCTGGCTAGAAATAGTGAACCTATTGTAGGTACCTGAACATTGCGGAATTGAAGGAAATGAAAAGCTGACTACTGGTGAGAAATTGATCAATGAAATTATTAAATTGACCAGAACTATTCTGTGGAACTTCAGAGTGTGCCCTTAAACTGGAACAGAAAAATGGGAAAAATCAATGACGTATAGCGTTAGAAAATACAATAGAAATATATCTTATGTACTGAATGAAAAATTACGTGTCCACTCCACAACATGTATTTTATCCGGGCCGATCAGTTTCAACCAAGTTACTAGAGTTTATTCTATCTACGTTTTCGCAAGTGTAACGTAAATTACCTGAGGGTAAGGACGAGAGAGAACCTGATCAAATACAGACGGGCAAGGAACGACATGACCACGATCCTGAGACGTAAAAAGCGCCAGCAAGAGGATCGTGACCATGAAGAGCTAGAAGAGCTGTTCACTGCTAATGAGTTGCGAAAGTTCTACGAAAAGGTTAACCAATCCCATAAAGGCTATATGCCGCGAGCTGACTTTTGCAAGGATATAGAAGGTAACCTCATCACGAACGACAGCGAGGTGGTCGACAGGTGGAAGCAGCACTTCGATGAACATCTGAATGGCGATGCAACAAACAGAAGCGGAACTGGAACGGACCCGGGAGTGCCAGCAGTAGATGACCGGGTATTAGCCCCCGACCTCCACGAAATTCAGCGGGAGATTGAGAGGCTGAAGAACAACAAAGCCAACGGCAAAAACGGCCTGCCGGGCGAGCTCTACAAACATGGTAAAGTAATGCTTGCTAGAGCACTGCACTGGGTCATTTCCAAGATCTGGGAAGAGAAAAAACTGCCGGAAGAGTGGATGGAGGGAGTCATCTGCCTCATCTATAAGAAGGGCGACAAGCTGGAGTGCTGCAATTATCCTGGTATTACGCTTATCAACGCTGCATATAAAATACTCTCCCAAGTTCTATTCCAACGTCTAACACTTTTAACAAGGAGGTTCGTGGGGCAGTACCAGGCGGGTTTCATGGGAGCCCGCGCAACTACGGACCAAATTTTTTCAATCCGACAGATTTTGCAAAAAGTTCGTGAGTACGACGTGTCCACGCATCACATTTTCATCAACTTCAAGGCAGCCTATGATACAGTTTATCGAGAACAGCTATGGCAGATCATGCACGAGAACGAGGATATCTTCCCGGATAAACTGACGCGGCTGATCAAGGCTACCATGAACCGTGTGATGTGTTACGTGCGTGTCTCGGGGATGCTCTCGAGTCCCTTCGAGTCATGCCGAGGATTGAGGCTGATGACTTCGATATCATAGCACGAAACTTTGCGACAGTGGAGAAAACCTACACCAGACTACAAGCGGAAGCTAGGCGTATTGGACTGCTGATCAATGCGTCGGAAACTAAGTATATGAAGGGAAGAGGCTCCAAGGAGAACAATGTCAGCCTCCCACCCCGGATCACCGTAGACGGCGACGAGCTTGAGGTGGTAGACGAGTTCGTGTACTTAGGATCACTGGTGACCGCTGACAACAATATCAGCAAGGAGATCCGGAGACGCATTCGAGCGGGAAATCGTGCCTACTTTGCACTTCGTAAGACAATAAGATCCAATCGACTGCGCCGCCGTACAAAGTTGAAGCTGTACAAAACACTAGTTAGACCGGTAGTCCTCTATTGGCTGCTAGGAGAGACCCCCATTGCACATCTGATCAAAGTTAACAGACTGCGATGGGCCGAACACGTCGCAAGGATGCCGGACGACAACCCGGTTAAAACGACCCTTTTCAGTAACCCCTCCGGCACCAGAAACAGAGGAGCACAGCGTACACGATGGCGTGATCAGATTAAAAGTGACCTACGAGTGATAAGACGCCTGGGAGCATGGCGCCATACAGCCCAGAACCGAGTGGAATGGAGACGACTTCTTGATACAGCACGAGCCACCCCGGCTCTAGCCTGCTAGGTAAGGTAGGTAACCTCAAGTTGGGATCCTGTTGGTTTCAAATCCGCTCTGGAGTATCACAATGTAGCATTTTAAGACCGCTATTGTTCTCATTTTTCATAAATGATGTCACTCGATTGCTGCCTTGTGGATCTAGATTATGATACGCTAATGGCGTGGTATTGGATACTTATTTGACGTTCACCCATTATATGCCGATCATCAGCAAAGCGAACCAACAGCTGGGAATTATTTTTAGAATTGGACGAGAATTCAATGATCCCAGTACTCTGCGTACTCTCTACTGCTCTTTAGTGCTTTAACCCTCTAGTGCCCAAATTAATTTCTAAACGGACTTCGATAAAATCACTATAAACCATTATAAACACTTTTTAAGTATTTATTGAAGCTTTTCGGAACTTCGACTGAAGCCCGCCAAATGGCGGCATTGGGCACTAGAGGTTTAAGTTTGAAATCCACACTATGAGTTCTGGACCAACCGCATTGAGCGAATACAGAAATACGTAAAATATTCACGTATGAAGAGTGTCTATTGATTGGTTCATCCCCGCTTGAACAATGTTGCAAGGATAGCTTCTTCAATTACACTACCCACTTCGATCACAACGGAATAATAAACTAATGCATGAACCAATTCGTCAGAAGGCGTTAGTGTGAATTTTTAGATTAAAGAAAAAGAAACCTAACACAATGACTATCATGAAACAAAACAGGATTAGAAAACAGTGGTTTGGCGTGGTCCCATCACTCTCAATACGGGTTGCGTTGTAGTAGATATATCCCAATCCGCACGAGAGTCACAAGTAAAATAGGACTTTTTTCTTACAATTGTCCCCCGAACGTTTTAAAAATAATATGGAAATAGTTTTCGTAATCGAGTAACCATTACTTTTTATAGAAAAACTTGTATTTGTTCTCTTACAAAAGACACTATGATCAAAAAACAAATATTTCTTTTATTTTGTTTCCGTGATCATTGAACTACAATTTATTTATTTTTCTCAGAAGAGTCACAGACGAAATCATTTCACTTGTGAAACGAAAGTTTTTTTGTTCATTATGTAGTCACGGTGATAATTTGAAGTATAAATGGCTTTTTGTCTTAGAATAATCACCAAGAAATTAAGAGGTACATTTTAATTTTTCTGACAAATGCGCAGTGACTTTTTATAGAAATAGTTTCCCCAGTTAGTCACTGTGACTTTTGTAAGAGAATGTTTGACAAAAGTTTTGTTCAATAGAGTTCGTGACCTTTTGAAAAAACTTATAGATTATTGACATTGTCACAGTGATTTTGGTAATCATCTCTTTTGGTTTGAATAAAAATCAGAAAAAGTAAACATCGGGCTTTGACCAACAAATATTACTATTTAGTCACCGTGACTTTTGTAAGGAAACATATGCCAAATGTTGTCATTTAAGAATATGTGATCTTTTTGAAAGTTCCGCGGGATTTTAGTAACTATCCTTTTTTAACCAAGTAACGAAAAAATGGTTCAATTTAATAAGGTTACATATTTCCTGAAACTAACTTTCGATTGGTATAGTCTCAAATGAGTCCCCGTAACAGTTGATCTTTATTGAAGAATCAAGAAATGATCTATAACCGAAGGAATGCATCTTGTTTACAAAAGTCACCAAGAATAATTAGTGACGAACACCTGAAGTTTTAAGTTAAAATGGGGGAAATACTTGCTAAAAGCGGCGAAAGTAGTCCATTATAAAATAAAACCATCATTAGATTTAGACGTTTTCCTTGAAATTTTTCATGTATTTTGTAGCAAGATTACAACAGGAGTCACTTATAAACAGACATTTGCCTTAAAAGATCAACAAAATTATTTTTTCGTTTTTCTAGAATATTAAAAAATTTACGAATACTATCTAAAACTCAATTTTTTGAAGGCGCATCGAAATTTGAAGGGGTAGGCGATATACTTTCTCCATGAAAATGGGATTGCATTTGTAGATAGCTCTCGGCATTTATCGAAATTTCCACTTGTTTTATGTTATTACTTATATACACACACTCAATCATTTCTAAATTTCATCGGCGAAATAAAAAAAAACACTAAAATAGCAATGTTCGTGAGTTGGTCACGAATAGTATGTTTTATTTTAGAACTTTGTCACGAAAAATATTCATGAATGTGTTGATAAAAATATGTCTCGCGGTGACAATTTAAAAAAATAGAAATGGTTCTGGTTTTTCCTATAAATATCACCAGGTTAAAAATATGTTAATGTAGAAGACTTTCTAACAAACCACTCTGTGACAATTACTAAAAGTTTGTATAAGGCTCTAAGCCCTGCCTTTTCGACGCTTTTTCAGCATTCCTGACCATATACGGAACATATTCTTCATACGAATATGAATCTTCTCTTGAAGGTCACCAACATGTCATTTGTGCGGACTGGGATGAGTGCGCGAAATCTAACCCCCCCCCCCCCCCCCTTGGCAACTGGGGAAAAAAAATACATGGTGCCATCAAAACGATCATTGGCGCGTCAACCATATCTTGGCGGTAGAGAAAATGCTTCGCCAACCTGAGCGTCTGTCACCAAGATGGTGCGGCTCAAAACAGCGTCTGATCCCCATGTTAGGAACGGCTAATCAACTTCCTGGTGTCAGTGTGGGACTCTAAACAGAGCTGACACGATGGTCCGCCGGTGAGATAGGGGGTTTGGGAAGACCTAACAAGACGCCCCGCAAAACACCAAACGTTGCAAATATCGAAGAAGTAAATACGGATCGGAACAATCGGCACAGATCTTAGGTGACGAAATAAGGACAACGTTTAGAAACTCAGACGCCACCTACATGGTATTCTCTCAAATTCTATGCCGTCGACTATAACTGTTTGTGAGGAAGTTTGTGGGGCAATACCAAGCGGGACTTATGGGTGCCCGCGTCACCACGGACCAAATATTCGTGGTACTGCAGCTCCTACAGCAATCCCGTGAATATATTGTGTTCACACATAATCTGTTTATCGATTTCAAATCGACGTACAACACAATCGTTCGAGATCAGCTATGGCAGATTATGCACGATTTTGATTTTCCGGATAAACTGACACGATTGGTCAAGTCGACGATGGATCGGGGGATGTGCGTAGTTTGAGTTCCGAAGACACTCTCGAGTCCCTACGAATCTCGAAGAGGATTACGGCAAGATGATGGATTATCGTGCTTGCTATTCAACATATTTTTCCAGCTCTCTGGCTTCGAACCCTTGAGAAGATGACGGAGACGTACATCAGACCGAAGGAGACATTATCAACCTCTCACCACCAAATTCATTTCAGCGGTGATAAAATCGAGGTGGTGGACGAGTTCGTGTACCTGGGCTCCCTGTTGACACCGACAGAGAAATTCGTTGACGCCTTATGGCAGGAAATCGTGCCTACTTTGGACTCCGGAGGACGCTCCGCTCGAATAAAATCCGCCGCCGCACGAAGTAACCCATCTACAAACCACTGATCAGACCGGTAGTCCTCTACGGCCACGAAACCTGGACCATGCTCGTGGAGGACCAACGTGCACTTGGGGTTTTCGAAGGGAAGGTGCTGCGTACTATCTGTGGTGGAGTGCAGGTGGAAGATGGATCATGGCGGAGGCGGATAACCAACGAGTTGCATCAGTTGCTGGAAAAACTACTCATCGTTCAAACGGCGATAATCGGGACACTACGGTGGGCTGGGCATGTCGTACGACAACCCGGTGAAAGTGATTCTTGATAACGATTGTGATTGTGGGCTTTGCGGACGACATAACTTCATAAGTCTACGGCTAGTCATTCAGCGAGGTCGAGTTAAAAGCCGCGCTATCCATACGCGTAGTAGAGGATTGGATACACTTCAGGGAAAAGTAGTTAGCGCACCCTAAAATGGAGGTCATCGTAGAGGTCATCGTAACAAATGTAAATCGGAACAGGAGGCGTCGAATAGTACGAATGAATGCACTACTGTCCCCAAGCGATCATTGAAGCTCTTGGGGGTGATAGTCGACGACAAGCTCTCGTTTAGGAGCCACGTTGACCATACCTGTAGGAAAGCTTCGACGACTATAGCGACATTATCACGCAAAATGTCAAATAACTCGGTGGTGTATAACAGCAGGCGCAAGCAGCTTGCTAACGTGGCTACGTCCTAGCCGGCATGACCATGATAAAAAGGGTAATTCGAGAGCTGTAAACCGGTCGAACTTCTGAAGGCAAAAGGCGCCGCATCTATTAGAATATACATCACAAGAACAAATCTTGTATACTAACATATCCACTGGAACAAATATGCCAAAAAATATAACAAAAAAAAAAAAATAAGGAGCACACGAACATGATGAATTTTGCTCACTACTGCTCGTTTGAATCTAACTTAGAAATATGATACATATGATTTAACGTCGAGTAGATCAGTGTTTAGCTGGTTACCTTGGTGGCAATCCAATCTCCTATAAAATTCCTATAATACTCAATTAGAACTGGCCACGAAGGCCTGATTCCCTTGTTCTTGAAAATAGCTGAAATATAAAAAAAATCTCTTCTCTAGAATCAATAATTTTCTTTGATTTTTCTGTCAGCTTGATTCTTCGAGTGGAGGGCGTTTCACTACGAAAGAACAGTTCACCTTCAAATCAGATAAATTTCGAAAGGTACAAATTTCATTTATTAAAAAGCTCAAACTGGAAAGTCCAATGAACAAGGTTTCTAGTCGACCTTGTGTGTTTGAACCAACAAGAAAAGCAATTCTGATAACACAAAACTCACAAGTACTCTATGTCCGCCGGATGGGACTAGATTTCATTCAAATTTCTATCCACTGCTCTTAAGTGAGAGTGATTCATCAATTGTGCCTTCCTCCGACCGTCGTTATCGGTTTCTTTTCTATTTCGTTTGCAGCGTCGCAATTTCGAAACGGTGTCAGCAGAGTACTAATCATAACGAAAATCACTTCTCTTTTGCAGCGATTACCTATTTAAACTGCTCCTGATCGGCGATTCGGGTGTTGGAAAATCTTGCCTGCTTCTGAGATTTGCTGTAAGTATTATTACAGACCCAAGCTGAGTGTTTATGCATTCACTAATAATAACACTAATTGTTTCATCTACTCCGCGTGGCGCCACTGCTACTGCTGCTCTGAATGGGATTGGTCAACAAACAGGACGATACATACACGGAGAGCTACATCAGTACAATCGGTGTTGACTTTGTAAGTGTGCTCGTGTGCGTGTGTGGTTAATAAACTAGTCTAATTGATTTTTTTTATCTCGCAGAAAATTAGAACAATTGATTTGGATGGCAAAACAATCAAACTACAAATTGTAAGTATAGACATCGAACTGCGTCTTTGTTTTCTATCTGTATAAACCCATACGAACTTATTCGAACTTTGAAAGACGTCAATGGCAGCCGATCTTCAGAGTAGCTGTGAAAAACACGAAAACCAACCGAAATGGCCCGTTTTGGTCTTTAACTTTTTTTACGTTGCTAGTTTAGTCTATTTCCTTCGTTAGACTTTTACTTATTTGGTTTTCCCGTACTCCAGTGGGACACCGCCGGTCAGGAGCGCTTCCGTACCATAACCTCATCGTATTACCGGGGAGCACACGGTATTATCGTGGTGTACGACTGCACCGACCAGGAGTCGTTCAACAATGTCAAACAGTGGCTGGAGGAGATCGAGCGCTACGCCTGCGAGAACGTCAACAAGCTGCTGGTTGGCAACAAGTGCGATCTGCAGACAAAGAAAGTGGTCGATACAACTACGGCTATGGTGAGTGCTTCTCCTTTCTGGCTAGTTCCTTTCGGTGGTAATCCAATCTCTTGTTTTTGCAGGAATATGCGAATCAACTCGGCATTCCATTCCTGGAGACGTCCGCTAAGAACGCAACCAATGTGGAGCAAGCCTTCATGACGATGGCGGCGGAGATCAAGAACCGCGTCGGGCCACCATCTAGCGCAGCGGAGGCGCCGAGTGCCGTCAAGATTGACAAAGGCCGCAACGTTGAAGCAAAGTCGGGTTGCTGCTGAACAGGTTCTCGAGCCAGAAGCTACTACTATTCTACTACATTTCGTTCGTTTTGTGCGTTCCGTTTCTCTTGTACATTTCCCCCTAGAAAAAAAAAAAAACAAACACACACCCACGCCTACACAAACACATACAAGTGAGCATGTGAGAATCTTCACATCGGGCTTCTTCTGGTACTCTCCCTCCTAGACCTACACAGTAATTGTGCACTATTCTACTATCGTATTATTCAAATAAAATATACAACTGAAACGCTGCTGCTAACTGACCCGATATCGGCATTTTCGTCAGTCTGCATTCTCTTATATTCAGCCGGATCGAACGCATATTAATTCTACAACCCACAGCAGAATTGATAACCAGTTTAGTATCATAATTCAAGCCTAAAATCTAAATCTGTAGAGGTTCAAATAAGGCAGAACAGTATAAACAGTTACGCGCAGAAGAGAACGATTGTCGCAGGTGAAAATTAAAAATAAAGCTAGTATAAGAAAGAAAAAAATATTCATTAGAGGAAATACTTTTACTAGAGCGAACCAACCAAGGAATATAAAGGAAAATGAAAATTAAATGAAGAAGAAGAAAAAGAGAAACAAATTGGCAGGTAATCATCTGTATTGGATACAAGCATTAAAAACATCAACTAGGTGAAGCACATTTAAAATATGCAACATGCAAGAAAACGAGTTAAATAAAAACAGCTAGTGAAGCGCAGTGCATTGCCAGCCGGGGAAGTCCGCATACGCTATCGTTGTTTTATCGAGCCGAAAGAAATCAAGAAGCTGAAGAAGTCAAAGGCGCCGAATGGTCAGAGCTTCGCGTCCTATAGAAAGCGTGAGGAGTTTCGCCCAATTCCACTAGCACTAGGAGCAAGATAGTTTTACTTTCGGTCCTTATTATCCTCTCTTCCTTGGCTGTAGTGTGTGGTGCAGTAGGATAAATGGCAGGATGGAAATTTATTTCCACGCTACCCAGATAGAAGTTTTTTTTCTGTGTGTCTATACAGTTTTAGTTTATGAAATCGCAAAAAATAAGAAAATAATATCAGATGTATTTATATTCATTATTTTGAAGCTACTCTGCAGTTAGCGAGGGGAAAATAAATTTATGTTTAAAAAGGTCTTTCTACCGTTTTGAGAATAATTTTTATGAAAGCAATATCAACCCAGGCCCGCTTTGTTTTAGTTAGAGCGCAAGATGTTTTCTGAGCACTTATATTTTTTCGATCCGATTTTGGCAAGTCAAGGTCCAGAAAGCGATCCGTGTAGTTGTGGTGAGATGAAACAAAACGAAAAACAAACAATGAGACAACAGCACACCCAATTCCAGAGAAAGAGAAAAGTAAGGGTACAACATAATGCTAACAAGTCGTAAATAAAAACAGGAAAAACTATCTATCTGTGCTTCTTTTTTCGCTTATCACATGCGGTGTAATTGCCAGCAGTTTGTTTTCCCTCTGGGAAAATTGCCCATGAATAGAACTGCCTTTGCCTGCTTCGGTGGCGGAACAGTTTATTATTTGGATTGTTCTTTCGTTTTTGAGTTTGGTCAAACATTCGGCACTGTCATCCTTAGAATCCACCGGAAGTAGTCATCGATCACAAAAAATGTAGCAAATGAAAAGTTCCTTATATTTATAGATGTAATTTATGACACACGAATGATGATAATACATGATGTAAATGACATACATATTTACGGCTCCTTTAAGTACTACTTGTTCATATGAATGAATAAACAAAAATCCTTATTAAATTATCCCCTTCTCGACAAAGACAAATAAATATATTGTTTCCATATTGCTAATCCTAAGAAAGAGTACGTGAAATTGCACTATCAGTTGTCCACATTGAGCCCCTACCCCGGGCTTCCTACATATTTTGCAGCAGTTCTTCGGTGTCCCGGTTGTAAGCATCATTTTCATCGCTGTTGCCAGCTTCGGTGCTTCTAGCAGCCCCTGCTACCGTCGCCGGTAGCGTAGCAGACGTTGAGGTTGAACTTCTCGGTGGTACCAGCTGGAATTTCGTCCGCTTGGGGAGATTATGCTCCAGTTCTTCCTGCTCGTGCAGCGGACTGTCGAATGCGTCCGAGTCCGAGAAGTCGATCACTGACGAACTCTTGCGACCAACGGATTCCGTATCGTGACCCACCGAAGCCGGTGCCACTCCCGCCGTCGAACGTCCCTCCAAACCGTCGCCACCAGCATCCTCCTGCGGGCGCTGCTGCACACCTCCCAGATCGTCGTCGTCGTCTTCCGCCAGTTGTTTCTTCATGTGATTGATAACCTCTTTCTTTTCGTTCAGGATGCTGATGCATTTCGTGATCAACTCGATCTCGTACAGACGATTATCTTCCTCTTGTTGGCGTTGAAACTCGAGCAGCTCTTCATGCTCCTCTTTGAGTTCGAGCAAAATTCTGTTTCTTAGCTCAATCACACCCCGCAAGTGACTCTGAACGTTGATCGAGTTCTGCAAAACGTCCGAAAGCAGACAAGGCGAACGTAGTAATATTACCGAACCGTAAGTAACCGTCAGGGGACCACCAATCTTACGCCAAACAAAATTGTTATCCTCCACCGAGTAGCTGAAACCGGAAGCACCCCCATCAGTGCACAGCGCAGTCTTCGTCTCGGCCAGGAACTCGTCCAGCGTTTTCTCCAGCCGAATTGCCGTCTGCTGGAGCACTTCGTGGTCGATTTCACTCAGGAAGCTCAACGGGGTGTTGTAGATGGGACTGAAAACGATTATCTTGAGCAGAATTTTTCTCTCACCCCAGGTACTCTCTACCAGAGCGTAGTGATTCCAAGCGCTGTCCCCGGTGGCCGCCGTAATGGGTAATTTGTTCAGATAGATGTTATCGTAATCAAGCTCCATCGTTAGCCGGATGTTCGCCGCCCAGGTTCAAGGAATTCGACAAAAACAAGCGCGAATATGGTAGACTAACTTTTTTTTTTTCACGAGTGCAGCCTCCAGATTCCAAGTGGAGATGTATGTGATGCGTTTTGCGTATGCGTATGATGTAGGTACAGGTAAGCGTGAAGTGCGTTTTTTCTTCCGATGATGTTTTTTCAGTTTACCTTTGCACTTATAACAGCACTGTTAATCGATAGTACACAGAGAAATCTGTTATCAAGAATCATTCATTCACGATTCGCGACTTGACTAATGCCGTTTTTTTTCCTTCGCTACGGTACGTACAAGTTATTCCGTGTATTCCCTTCTTTCTTTCTACACACGAAACCGTAATCATCAACAGCGCAATGATGGCTTACTAGTGTTCGTAAGTTTTGGTTTGCATTCATGAATGATCAGATGAATCCATCCGTCGTATTGTAATGTTTTTTTTTTTTCACATTTAAATTTTAATGGAATGGACGGTTGTCCGACTTTTCCTAGAAAACCATTCCCCAGAAAATAAAGTGTCGAAGGATTTTCCCCAGAATGAACCATTTCCAGAATACCAAATCCCAGAATATACTAGTTACCAGAATTCTAAACCCCTGAATTACCAGAAAACCGTTTCCCAGAATGCACCAATGCCCAGAAAACTATTCTCCAGCATCACCGTAACCCGAAAAAAAAACATTAGTATTCAGTTATTATATTGTTAACATTCAAAATTATTTGACATTTTTAATTAACACTTGCGTACCTGACCCCTCCAGAGCCGAAAATATGAAAATTCTTTTACCTGCCATTCCGCAAGATCTAAACCGAATTCGATCGAACCTTTTTCAAAGGATCACAAATTTATCATAGTTTTTGGGACAGTAGGGGACATTTGTTCCGGATTTATCGAGGGGAACGGTGGGGTAAGTACCCTTCAAGAGAGGCGGACAAATGGGCGGCCCACACCACCACACGGCCGGACGCCCCGGAGTGCGCTGAGGCAGAAGCGCCGGCAGGCCCACGGCGCGACACCCTCGCGAAGCGGGAGCCCGACCGCAGACCCGCGACCCGGCAGCCCCGTAGCCCGAGTCATCCCAGTCTTCAGAGCCAATTCTTATCCCGAAGTTACGGATCTAATTCGCCGACTTCCCTTACCTACATTGATCTCTCCAGTCGACTAGAGACTCTAAACCTTGGAGACCTGCTGCGGATTCGGTACAAGCTGTTGAGAGTTTGCGTGCCCCAGTCTTCGATTTTCAAGGTCCAAGAAGAGAATATCGACACAGCAATTTAATACCATGCTCTACCAGCCTGTCCGACCATATCTCTCTATGAAAGACTTCCATGGCTAGTATGACTGTTAAACAGAAAAGAAAACTCTTCCGATATCTCTTGTTGGCTTCTCGAAGAAAAGGATTCATGTTGCCATGATTACAAAGGCGCTACCGTTTCCGGTGTGCACGCCAATGCAAACGTATACTCAAGCTCCGGAATTGTAACCAGATTCCCTTTCGCTCGTTTAATATATACTACTGGATGTTGCATCAACCCAGGAAAATGAACGAACATCTACAGAGGTAATTTCTGCAGGGGGCCTGCTCCTCATGTGAGCTAGATTAACCAAATTAAGATAAAAAGGGGTATTTTAGATTTTTGGTCAAGGAGCCACAGAAATCAATTCGCTACTGTGTTTTTGTGGTCGACTTGTGATATTCCTTCAGCCAAAAACGATTACTGAAAGTTCTCTGATTTTATGACTAGGGCCTGGTGTCAAGCGCTTACTTATTTACTCCATGAAAGAACAAATGTATTAGTTGACAATAAGTTGATTCAAATGATAGAATCGTTAACATTTTTCGATTTTCATTTTTCTATGATTAAGCACATATACGTTTCAGATACACAAAAACTTAGTTTTAACAGATTTTCCATGTTAAAAAAATTAAAAATGCATATTTCTTCGTTTCAGGATAAGTTTTTTGGAATTCGGCATTTTCTAGGAAATAGTTTTCTGGGCATTGGTTTATTCCGGATAATAACTTTCTGGGGATTAGTAGCAGTTTTCTGGTGATTGGTACATTCTGGGATTTTGTTTTCTGGGGAAAAAGCTTCGGCGTTTTATTTTCTGGGGAATAGTTTTCGAGGAATTGTTATACAATCGGAATGGACATTTAATTTGCCAACAATCTGATTTAACAAATTTTGCAGCAAACCTAAATTTTACCCTCTTATCAAAAGCTCGTACGCTCGTTCTTCTGCTTTGCACTTAGGGCTGTGCCTATGCCTTTGTGTTGGTGTGTTTTTGCGTGAACTCCCCTTTCGCAGCTGAGAGAAGAGTGATCAAAACAAAAGAAATCGAAAAAATTCGGTTCGTTTTGTGTCGCTGCTTATGCGAAGCGTAATTAGCTACGAATCGGGAAACCACACAACTTTTATATGAAAAAAGTAAGTGCAACATTTGAGGGCACATCGGAAGAGCAAGTGCTTGTGCTGTATTTCGAAAGCTCACAACATTAAAAGGTAGGTAAATTAAGTTTACTGTTGAAATCGACCGTAGGACTTTGTACTAAAATTTGACCTTTCGCTTGTGGAGCGGAGCGCCATTGTTTACGGGGGCTGCAACCCGAGGCGAATGGGGTTCTGCTCTACTGCATACAAATATATACTATAGTACATATTTCTTCACTCTATCTGCCGCAATTCTGTGTCGACTTCGATGATGCTTTAGTAAACTGGAAACAGCTGTGAGACGACGTGCGTAAATAAAGCTCTTATCCAGCGGTAAAGTCATCGCCAGTCATCAGTGGCTGTGAACTACCGTAGAATTAGGATCTGTACGATGGCAGTTGTAAGCCGAAGTCAGTTACCGCGCTAAGTAGCAAGCAAGTTGCATCCCCCGTTTCGAAGCTAACAGATAAATATTTGCACGACCGAACGGCGTACGCCTCTGGAAAGATTTACCGTGTTTATCTCGTTCTGTTTGACCTGTGCAAGATAGGATACCGGGACGAACTGTACGCTACCATCCCAATGGATAGATCGTTTGGCAGTCTCACCTCGGATTCTTTGCTCTGGTGCGATGTTTCGACCTATAACCACCAACTAATCAGCGAGCTTTGGACGAACTTTTTGCAAACCGACGGGGTACACCCAGACCCTAATGGCGATGCCGAATGTTTCATCAATGGGAAAAAGGTAAATTGCGTCATTGCTATGAAGCATAGCGATCGTTTGATTTTGTTATTGTTTCTTTGCCTCTCTATTAGACTGCATGGTTGGAGCTATTTCTTTACGAGTTCGATAAGCTTAGCGGCGAGCAGCGTGCGCACTTTCAACGATCAAAGTAAGTACCTACCTAATGCAAAGCTTCTCTAGGCCACCCGTCGAAAAATATGAAACGGGCGTGCCTTATCGCGTTAACGGCTGCAGTTCACGTTCTTATCAGGCTAAGGTTTTCTTTTCTTCCGCCGACCGGAAGCAAGTGCCATCAATTTGGACAAAACAAAAGCTATTTTGAGTCCACTTTGGCATTTGGAAAACAAATCCACCGTTAGAAAGTACATTACCTACGGTCAATACATTGTATATTGAATAAGGCTATCTTTTTATGGCAAATATGCAAACATAGTGCACCATTATCAGCAGCCAGCAATGCACGTACCCTTCTTCGCCCCGGCAGAAGCGAAGAAAATCGGTCAGCGCAAGAGACAAATTCTGTAGAATTGCGTGTCTGCTTTACGATTAAAACTAAGCTGTTGATATGTTAACAAATTCACTTACGAAAAGAAGCACATAGTTTATAGTACCGTGCTGGATCGAAAGCACATGATAATCTTCGACGGTCAATATAAAATCAAGAAATCACATATTGCTTTAAACTGATATGTTTACTTGTAGGTCTACTTATATTTTATCACTATTTTCAAGCAAAATGATTCAAATCACTCTGAAACTCGAAAAAATCATGTTCAAATAGAACATGTTTTGAATCGAAATCCGTACACAGTTTTTTGTCTGAATCAAAGCCCGTACACTTTTGAATCGAAATCCGCACACACGCGATATAGACTGGATCAAAGTCTTTACAACAATTAATCAAAATCCGTATAGATATAGAAGTACAAAAATGAACGTCTTTTATTCATAATTTATCTTTAAATTCACGAATAAATATATTTTGAGGATCAATTGTTTCCTAAAGTTTCACACGGTTCTCTAATTTTTTATATCAGCTAAAATAGTGCAATTTTCGTAGCGTTTCGTACGACTTTCCCTTGCGCACCTCAGTCACAGCTCCTTCCAAATTATTTGCCGTATATTTATACTTGTTTTCTTCCATTATATGCTGAAAACAAGAAGAAAGTTCAACAATATATGCATGATACACACGTTGTACCGATTTTGATTCAAGCAATTAACAAGGATCAAAATCCGTACGGCACTGTTTTTGTTGAATAAATACAGTTTACACTATTTACCTGACAATATACAGCTCGAAAATGACAAAAACTTACCTTTTCCATCAATTTCAAAAAGATTCACAGAGTAAAACACTTATATCCCACTTGAAAAACGTTTTTATCTGAAGAACGTTTCCTTATTAAATTCTCTAACGATACAACGAAATGACAACTGAAACCGATTCACTATTGATTTTTCATTTTTAATATTTTTGTTTCATGGCCTACTGGCGCATAGTTTAATTTAACAGAAGGCCAACAGCTCAACGGACATGTACATGTAACTATCAAATGAATTTTTATTTTTATAATGCTTAAAACTGAAGAAAAACATCACAGTGTACGGATTTCGATACTGTACGGGTTTCGATCCAGCACGGTATACAAGATGAGAAGGTATCCGATCTTGCTCAGGATTCAATATCAGCTCTTGTGATGGTGGCTTAGAAGTTTCTGAGGTCAAATAAGTTCAACTCGTAAATTGATAATTTATGTCACTATTGAATCTACAGTTTAAAACTAATTGTAAGAAGATCATTTCGGCAATCAGGGGTCAATCGTTAATTTATTATCCTATAACCATTCTCTTATATCAAAAAGCAGCTGTGCTGGTAGAGACAGGTATAGCTGTTATGGAGTGATGATGGAACAAACATTCGAATGAATTGAGTGTAGAAATCACTTAAGATAATTCTGAAATATCTAATAGTGAAACAGCCAATAATAATCCAGCGTAAACATGTCACCGAGCTTACAATAATACCGATCTCCGAGTTTTTTTAGTTCCCCAAAAATTGGTCACGGGCTTTAAAATGTCATCGGGCACCGTTTTTCAGTTTCTTGGCATATTCCTGGTTCTGGAGATATCAATATTGGAGAATATTCAAACAATTTTTTCAGTTTCAGCTTCGCAGAAACCGAAAGTCGCATGCTGGATAATGGCTTTAGACATCAATTTGTTGTTTTTTGGCGTCATATCAATTACGCAAATATCAATACACTAAAGTCGCTTTTTACGCGGGGGATACGTGCCACGTAAAAAGAAACCGCGTTAAATCCGGAATCCGCGTAAAAAAACCGTGTAAATTCCGGAATCCGCGTAAAAAAAAACCGCTTAAATTCCGGAATCCGCGTAAAAAAAAACCGCGTAAATTCCGGAATCTGCGTAAAAAAAACCATCGTTAATTTTGCATTCCGAGTGAAGGGGAACCGAAATCCGGGCAAAAAAAAAAATACCGCGTAAATTCCGGAATCCGCGTAAAAAAACCGCGTAAACTCCGGAATCCGCGTAAAAAAACCGTGTAAAAAAACCGCGTAAAAAGCGACCTTAGTGTATTAAGGAGTATTCAAGCATTTTGTTCAATTTTACCAAACTACCAAACGGAATTCTGGAGTACTTCGTGATAAGGTCAAATGTCTGAACGTAAACGAAACGAGTAAAAGATGATTTGTGCTTGTGAAGTTCAAGGGATATAACTCTCACTTGTTGTGTCTACGTTTATACTTACGATTTTATCACAAAGTACTCCAGAACTCTTTATTTTGGCGCCACCCATCGGTCTCCGGACGTCATCCCGTTGTAAAAAAAGGTATTCGTATTAGGGAATATATGACCGATTTTCGCAGATATTCCAAAACCGGAAATAGCCAGATCCAATTTCAAATGCTATCGGTCATCGATTCTCGGTCATTCTAGTTCCGAAAACAGCAATTTTCAAAGTTTTCCGAATAGTTTCCTCGATTTTAGCTAGCTTATCGCCATTTTAATCAACACACAGCGTCGAACATCATGTTTCGGTCTCTAGACATCAACTCCAAACATGACCGTGGACCTGAAAATCATGATTTTTTTTATCAATTGAGACTTCCTTCTTTTTCACGGGTTACTCCTTTTTTTTCTAACATTTCCATGTCCACCGTCTTGTGCACGTATTCCAAATTTGATAGAAACCGGTTCAAGCATTCAACAGTTATGTTAACCCTCTAGTGCCTCTAGTTTTTAGACGGACTTCGGTAAAATCACTATGAATCTTTATAACGTTTTTCAAGTATTTATTGAAGCTTTTTAACGGGTTTGACTGAAGCCCGTCTTAAGGTGGCACTGAGCGCTAGAGGTTGTCACATTGGTTATGTTACATACAATACAATCTTGATTTTTAAAGATTTACTGCCGAGCCGAGGTTGAGATGCTTACTTTAATTACTTACTTTAATGGCGACAGATCGTTCAGATCTTATGCCGAATTCAGAATACGCCTCCACAAAACTCGGTCTTGGGCTGCTTTTCTCCAGTCTCCTCTTACACCCGCTGCTCTGGCATCCTCGTTGACAGCACAAATCCAGTGCGTGCGAGGTCTCCCTCGAAGTCGTCGGCCTCTATCCGGTTCTCTGCTAAATATTATCTTTACCGGTCGCTCATCCGCCATCCGTGGCCTGATCCCGGACTGACATGGTCTGGCACGGTCCAGCTCCTGATTCCGTTAATCGTTCTATAGAATCTCCTCGTGTCGTGCCTGGTAAAGCAAGTATCCACCTCCGCGAGGACGCGATCGTAGTGTTCACGTTTCTTACGCGGTGAAGCCTCTTTTCGGCAGCTCTTGCCTCCCGGTATTTCTCCCGCATCTGACGCGTCACACGATTAGCTGCTACTAACGTGTTGGCGTAGGTCCGGTTCTTCTTTTCCGTCACCTCTAGATACTCAGCATCGAACCACCCACTATGCGTGGTTCCCGTTGTCATCTCGCGCTGTTTCGCTAATCCGAGCGAGAATCTTGTCTACCCTCGAAAGAACCGCACGACTATGATGTCTGAAAAGTCTCCTTTACGTCATCGGTTTTATCGTTTTTCGGCGCGTAGAAATCTGCCCATGATCCTCGATACCCATAGACGGTCATCAATAGGTCTCCACCTAATGACACGCTTCATTTGGTTTACGAGTAGCACGAAACCGACACCCCGTTCCGCTCTGTCGCCGCCACTGTAGTAGAAGTGCCCGCGGTCGGATCAACCGCCCGGAATTCACGTTCTTCGGTTTTAGGCCAACGCACCTCTTGTATGGATGCTACCTCCACTTTTACCCTCCGTAGCTCTCTGGCCAAGATGCCCGCGCGTGCCGCTTCGAGCAGAGCCAAGTTTTCAATCGTCCTTTTTCGTTTGCATAACGCGTGCCATATTCCGGAGGTAGAGGAAATGCTTTGCCACCCTGTGCGTCGGTTCACAAAAAAGGTGCGGCTCAAAACAGCGTCTGTTCTTCGTGGGACTCTAAACAGTGTTAATACGATGGTCCTCCGGCGAGACAGGGGGTTGCATGCAACGAAAACGGACCAATATCATAGCATAGCATAGGTAGACTGCCCGTAGTTGCACTCCATGATTGGTCGAACCAACAAAATTGCAAAATGAACCAGATGAATGGTGCTTGGGACGAGCATTCCATTCGCATTGTGCAATTTTTACTGGCTCATACTTTTACAACTTACCAATAACGACGCCGGCCACGACCAAAAGGCGGTACTACTAGGGAAGGAAAAGGGATGGTGATGCTCGTTTCGTTTAGAGCCCGCGGGCTCCACTGCATCTCTACGAGTATCACAGGATAGGATTTGTAGTAATATATAAATGCGCGGCTCTGGTAGCTTTTTGGTGAATCTATGATCAACGATCAACATTCAATAATAAATAGAAACAAAGAATATTTAGCTTCAGGTCTTTAGATGTTGAAAAGAAAACGTTGTTTTTTCTTAATCATGCTTTAATGTTCTCTAAAATGAGGAGAAGGAATGAATTTCACTAATTTAACACTTTTTACACGTGGTGCACTAAATTCACATGCGTCAATCACCCCTCGAGAGCCGAATTGTTGATTTCGTCAGGGATGTGTGGAGGAAGCAGACGATCGAACTTTTTATTCAGCGTGTCCTGCATGTTAGCCGTGACTGTTTCTTCCGTTTCGGTAGTGTTCTTTGCACTTGCGATACAGGAATACTGATAAAACCGCTAAATGAGACCATTTGCAGGGTGTAAAATCACTTAATTGTTAAAACACTGCAGTTCGCAAACTGTCCATACAACCAACAAAAATGACAAATTTATTGTTCTCTTCTACGACCCGGGTTGACACACGTGTGACCACAATAATCCAATGAGTTGATGCAGCTTGGGATATCCAAAAAAACGAAAGACACTGTTCAGAATTGAAAAATCTTGGCAAATTTTCTAAATTTTAACAAAAATTTGCACGCGGAAACTTTTTTGCGTCCACTCGCGGTCGCAGATTGCTTCGATCTCCCACGGCAACGAAAACGAACTAATGATTGGAAACTCGGATCATGGAACTGCAAGTCCCTCAATTTTTTGGGAAGTATGTATCCGCATTCTTTCCGACTTATTGAGGGTCCGCAAGGTCGACATTGTAGCGCTGCAGGAGGTATGCTGGGAGAGAGTATCAGTACATACGTACAAATGTGGTAGATGGCTCAGCTGGGCATTACTGTCATCCGTGAGTGACCAGCTGAGGCCCAAGCGACGCTGGTTTGCGCGCGATTATTTTAATCTTCGTTCTGGCTCGACAATGCTGCCGTCCGAGAGGCAGCCTATAAAAGCGCTCTTCAGAGCAGCGCCAGTGTTAGTCGTTAGTGGTTAGTCGATGATCGTACGGTGGCAGCGCCGTCACGCTGCCCCGTTGGAAATATTGTACCGTCTTAAATAAATGTACAGTAAGCTAAGTGAACAAGTGCATTGCTATCGTTCTGTGAAAGAAAACTTTTCCCTGGGCCTTAATAGCCCATCGTGATGCCAAAGGGCAAAATTAGAACACAACGCAGGGCCGTGCACGATCAAATGGTTATACCATCTACCAGAGCTACGGTAACACACACGAGATTGGCACAGCTTTTATTGTGATGGGTGAAATGCAGAAGCGCGTGATTGGGGGGTGGCCAATCGACAACAGTATGTGCAAGTTGAGGACTAGAGGCCGTTTCTTCAACTTAAGCATAATCAACGTGCACAGTCCTCAGCTAGGAAGTAACGATGACGATTAGGATGCCTTTTACACGCAGCTGGAGCTCGCATACGATAGCTGCCCAAAACATGACGTCAAAATCGTTATCGGAGATCTTACCGCTCAGGTATACCCTCCCATATCGGTACACCTGGAGATCCCCACAACAGACCGAATCACAAATCGATCACGTTTTGATTGATGGAAGGCACTTCTCGGATATTATCGACGTCCGAACCTACCGTGGCGCAAACGTCGATTCTGACCACTATCTTCTGATGGTCGAAATGCGCCAAAGTCTTTCGATTGTCAACAACATACGCTACCGCCACCCGCCATGGTATGACCTGGAAAGACTCAAGTTCCCCGAAGTCGTTACTGATTACGTGAAAAACCTTGAGGCAGCACTGCCGCAAGAGGGTGAACCCATCTAAGCCCCTCTAGAGGACTGCTGGAGTAATGTAAAAGCAGCCATTAACAGTGCAGCGGAAGGTGCCATAGATTTCGTTGAGAGGAATCGATGTAACGGCTGGTTCGACGAGGAGTGCCAGACGATTCTAGACAAGAAGAACGCAGGAGCAAGGGACCCGTCAAACGTGATGCGATATAAACTGAAGCGAAGACAGCTGACCTATCTGTTCCGGGACAAAAAGCGCCGCCTGGAAGAGATGGAGTGTTAAGAAATGAAGCAGCTGTATCGTTCTCAAAAAACACGTAAGTTCTACAAAAAAACTAAACGCATCCCGCGCCAGCTTTGTGTCGCAAGCCGAAATGTGTCGGGATAAAGATGGAGGAATCTTGACAGATGAACGTGAGGTGATCGATAGGTGGAAGCAGTACTACAATGAACACCTGAATGGCGCAAAGGCAGAGGACCAAGACGGCAAAAGGAACGACTTCGTCAACACAGCAGATGAGGGAGACATTCCGACCATCTACGATAGGTGAAAAGGATGCCATTTAGCAGCTCAAGAACAACAAATCAGCTGGAAAAGATGGCATAGCAGCGGAGCCTATCAATCTAGGCTCGGATAGGTTGGCTTACTGTCTGCACCAGCTGATAGTCAGGATCTGGGATACCGAACAGCTACCGGAGGAGTGGAAGGAGGGGGTAATATGCCCAATTTACAAGAAGGGCGACAAGTTGGAATGTGATAACTATCGAGCGATCACGATTCTCAACGCAGCCTACGAAGTGCTCTCCCAGATCGTCTCACGCCGCTATAAGGGAGGTTTTTTGGAAGTTAGCAAGCCGGTTATGTGGGCAGGCGATCGACAACGGACCAAATCTTTACGCTGCGGCAGTTCCTCCAAAAGTGTCGCGAATACCAAGTCCCCACGCACCTGCTATTCATCGATTTCAAGGCCGCCTACGATATTATCGACCGTATAGAGCTATGGAAAATCATGGACGAAAATGGTTTCACTGCGAAACTAACAAGACTGATCAAGCCCACGATGGATGGTATACAATGTTATCAAGCCCGTTTGAAACACGCAAGAGACTTCGACAAGGCTACGGTCTTTCCTGCCTCCTGTTAAACATTTCGCTTGAAGGTGTGATGAAATGTGCGGCCTTTAACATGCGGGGCACGAACTTCAATAAATCCAGCCAGTTCATCTGCTTCGCTAACGACGTGGACCTTGTCGGAAGGACGTTCCAGGTGGTTGCTGAACAGTACATCAAACTGAAACGTGAAGCAGAAACGAATGGATTGAAAGTGAACATGTCAAAGACCAAGTATCTGCTAGCAGGAGGAACCGAGCGCGATAGGGCTCGCATAGGCAGTAGCGTAAAAATTGACGGAGACGAGTTCGAGGTGGTTGACGAATTTGTATACCTCGGATCTTTGGTAACATCAGACAACAAATGCAGCAGAGAAATCCGCAGACGTATTGTAGCTAGGAGTCGTGCCTACTACGGACTCCACAAGACTCTGAGGTCTGGTAAACTTCGCCCCCGTACCAAGTGTACCATGTACAAAACGCCTGTAAGACTGGTAGTCCTCTAAAGGGCACGAGACATGAACAATGCTCGAGGAGGACTTGCACGCACTGGTCGTTTACGAACGACGTGTGCTTAGGACTATCTTCGGCGGAGTATGTGAGGATGGCGTATGGAGGCGAAGGATGAACCACGACCTGGCGCAACTCTACGGCGAAAACAGTGTCCAGAAAATCGCGAAAGTTGGAAGGGTACAATGGGCGGGACACGTTGTAAGAATGCCGGACAACAATCCCGCAAAAATGGTGTTCGTCTCGAATCCGGCCGGTACAAGACGTAGAGGTGCACAACGAGCTGGGTGGTTAGTCCAAGTGGAGCATGATCTTGGAAGTGTGTGACTCTCAAGAAACTGTTTGTTCCGATTCGTATCATTCTCTGGACTGTTTGTAGTATGTTTATTTCAGCATGCTGCCTTACTAGGGCTGTTATGCCTAGTCTCGCGACGGGACTGCCGTCTTGGGTGTAGCTAACGAGACTCCGCTTTTCGTAGCTCAGCCGTCCGCTCCGGATCAGTTGCTGTTTGAGCCGCCCCTAACCTGGGGAACAGACGCTCAGGCAAGCTGCTCTCCAAGAAGAACAAACTCCCCTTCCATGTTAGCATACGAACAAGTTCCCACCGGTTCACCGATCTTCCTTTGGTTGCTCGTATCCCAGTCGGTATCACGTATTGAATCGAGTGTTAAATATAGAGATCTAGGACTACAGATGAGATAAGGCAGTTAAGATCACTCATTGTCATCTCAAATGTTCCTAACTTGTTTCTAGTTTTCTTTTTGTTCAAATTATAACTGTAGGAATCTGGGTAAAGTCTGCTAATAAATAAACAACTCAAAAAATTCGGAATTCAATTGGAAAAAAAAACTGGAATACGTTCAAACGTTTATACGTTTTAACTTTTTTTGCTAGTGCTAACAAGAATTGAATAATATTCAATTAAATAATTTTATAATAAATTACTTTCTGAGAAGAATATGTATTGTTTCTGTAAACTGCTAAATCTGCTGAGTCATTTCAATTCTTTCCCAGAGCATGAAGAACAAAATCTTTCTCTGTTTTATTTGCTTTATCTCTTGTCCATATGTCCACCAAGCTTTGATATTTTTTTTCCAATGGAAATTTCTGCTTGTCGTAGGTTATTAAACTACTGACGCGCATTACGACAAACATGAACTTGAACCGTAAACACACACCGTTAACGCACAGCAGTAAACGAATTTTTGAATTTTATAATGTTTTGATAATCATATACCGTTAAATCGTACCACCTAACGCATCCAAATAATGCTCAACCGTGTATGTGTGCCTGAGGCTCTAACAATCCTAACACACTTCCACAGCATCTCGGAAGCTCCATCATCCGTCTTATCGCGGCAATTACTGCTGTTTATTTACGAAATCTGCGATTCGCCGAACGGCGGTGATACTGCGACCACCATTACTGAACATGCAAAGCAGACTAACGGGCAGGTCCCATCCGTCACATCTTCGCTTTCGTCCGTGTCCACGTATGCGACAGCCCGGAGCGGAACTGAGCTGCACTTGGTCACCACTACTTCACCTGCTGATGGTATCGATGCAGACGACACCACACGACCATTGGCTGGCTCGACTAGCGCACCCTCACTACTAGTGCAGGATAAAAACGATAACAAAGTAAGTTCGTAGTTCGTATTTTTATACACCTTCAGTTCAGTGTGTGGCCCACATTCGATATCTTATCGTGGTGGAAGCAAGACTCCATCAGCATTACCAAGTAATCTCACTTTCTCTCGTTTATTTTACTGGTGTCGTGTTGTTCGCAGGTCGAGTGTAAAACACCCTTGCCAGCGGAATCGGGCGAAGATCGATGCCAACGGCTTAGAAAATTTCTTCTTGAAGGTATCGGTGGACGCATTCTCAAAGCGTTGGACCTAATAGGTGCCAAGGTAGGTTAATCACAGTAACTGAAAGCTAATGAACAATTACTAAGCGCCTTCACCCTCTAGGACATCGTCAACGGTCGTGAGTTTGCAAACGTTCTCATAGGAATCCTACCAACCAGACCCTGGCACTGGCACACACATCAAGCCGATCTAGACTATCCCGCAGATTACAGTGCGCAGTTGGCACGAGTGTTTAAAATGCGTTCTCGGAACGGTGACTGGCGATGCAGTACCCAGCGAAATTCCCTGAATTTGAGCTCTTCGCAAATAATTCAGTGTTCAAGTCCGCTTTCCGTACCCAGAGCACAATCGCCAACGTCACCCGAATTACCGCCAGCAAATTTTGCCGACTACCGCAGCGAATCGTTTGACGCTCATACTCACACCCCGTTCAGCCAAGACCAATTAACCTTCACGATACTGAACTTATTGGAGAGTTTGGTAATACATGAGAATATTCTCACCATCGACGAAAAATCTGTTACAATCAGTTGCTTACGGATGGCCATTGACCGGCTTCGCCGGCAGGAAATGCTCGAGGAAAGTCCACGCAATAGATTGATCTTGCGTCACAAACTTCTCGGTATCCTTATGCTAGGTCTAAACAATCTATTTTTCCTCGATACTCTAGAAAACGATCACGTTAGCTTAAAGCAGATCGCTACCGAAGTGATGCAATTACTACGAACAGAACTGGAAGTAACAACCCCAAACCCGATAAGCTGTGATTTTATCTACAATCTTACCTATACGATTGTATCGACGGTGAATCAGACAGTTCTGAATTTCACCGAAAACTTAGTCAGCGAGCAGTTCTTTCTGTCCATCTTTCGGCTGTTGGAAAGCAATTTAGATATTATTAAACATGTGTACAGTTTACTGCACGAATCCCATAACGGCTCCCAACCAAAACTCGTGGACATTCTGCTAAAAATGCTGACAAACTTCATCGCCAGCCTTACTCCCACTCGTACGAACACGAAAAAATCAGCCAAGGTACGCCATCGATTGCATCACTCCCGTCAGGACTCCCGAACGGTTTACGTGTGCGCCCTAGAGAACATCCTCCTGAACATTTTTCCCATCGTAAAGTATACCGACCAGCGCACTTTGCTACAGTTCTTCGCCGAGAATCAAATATGCTGCTGCAATGCCACCATTCAGACGCTGGAAGTCCTGCTGACGCTTGCCAGTGGTGAAGAGCTGGTACCACGGATTTGTTTAAACTTTGTCAACCGTAGCATCACAAGTGCCATCTTCGCCAAAACCACCTGCGAGAGCTGCGAGAACGAACGGTTCAACGATAGCTTCTACGGCCGATTCGTCAGTGTTCACCAGCAGCTATTCGATGCATACCGACGACCGGAGAACCGCCCCCGAATGCCAATCCTACTGAAATATCTCCACGATGCCGTGAAGATCGTACCGTATCGGTTGAGAAAATTTGTTTTGTTTGAACTAGTGTTGCCGCACTTGCGCAAGGAGAAGAGCGACGTCGCCGCTGGGACGCTGGACGACACTAGTAAAGAAATTATCAACGGTTGTCTGGTGATTGTGGGTCGTTGCTTGCGTGACGATAGCATGTTTGAAGCTTTTTTCAACGATGAAAACCGGGAAATGTTGAGTGATCTATCGAGGCGAGCTGAATTCGTCTACCAGGTGGGGGTGATTCTGAAAACCGGTATCGGGAACGGTAACCAGCAGGTGGGCTTGGAAGAACAGTTAATGCAAATACTGCTAAATAATTTGAGTGATTTGTCGGATTATTTTGAACAGCTGATTCGAATTTTGAAAAGAAGTGATATTCATGTACGGTTAAAAGATATTGGGCGTAGTTATGGTAGGGACGTGAAGTTGAGGAATGAACCAACGGCTAACGTTTTGCAGCTGTATGTCGAGCATTGGAAGCTAGTGAAGTATCTTCTGTCGGTGAATGAGTGTTTTTATGCGTGTTTTGTTCAGAAATTCAATGAGATCGAAAAGTTTCTCCTTTTGGTGTACAATCTGTTTAGTTTGTTGCTGTACCACGGTCAAACCGAGCGAATAACATCTCCTTCGGTAACCGATAAGTTAACGGATCTAAACGAAACAATCGATACGGAACGACGCAGCATCCTCAATATTTTCCACTTTAGTGATAAGCTGATCGATAATCAGCTAAGCAGCGAAGAGTTTTTCTACAGTTGCAGCACTTTGCCATCTTCGAATTTGGACGGGGACGGAAATAATTATTTCTTTCTGCGTGAGCTAACCGCTCGGAATGGTGACTCCAAGTTACCACCCGCTACTGCGACTAACGGCAAGCTGGAGAAAAGTTGGTCCCTTATGGAGATGTTCAACATTCGACAGCTGCTGGCGGAACTGGTGGAGGAATATCTGCCGGGGGGCGGTAGAGTGCCATCGCTTCCCAGCTATGACGAACAGGCGGAGCAGGCACGGCAACTGCTCGCAACTAGTGGATTCGTTCGCAAGCGATTGACCACGCTGGCGGAACTGATACTCGGCGCGTTTCAGCTGCTTGTTAACAAGAACAACCAGTTGGGTAAGTTTTGTGCTTCGGGTTCGGGTTGGAATGGACGGAGGCAGCGAAAGGTGGTAATTCGATATTTATTTGTTCTGTTTCCTTCGTGCATTTGGTTCAGTGTTCGAACGAATGCAGCAATGTGGCTGGGGAGGTTCTTTGTCTCGGTGAGACTATTTCAATTGTATTTATTTTGAATCGTAACGATGATCAATGTGGTTGGGTTATAACTTGAAAAGTTAGGACCACCTTTTAGATAACAGCTTGGTGTCCCTAGCAAAGATAACTTTTTCAGAGACTCGAATAACTTCCACCGTAAACCAATGTAAAAGTGACGAACGGAACTGTGATTGTAATGAGGCCGATATCTACTACCCTTGCTGAGTTATTGAAAAACGCAACCCGCGTAAGAAAAGTGACTGCAATTCGAATTATCGAAAACAGGTTCTAAGAACCAGATTTTCGAATACAATAACTCTTCAATCTTTTCCCCCCTAAGTAATTTCAATCAAAAAGCAACCATTTTAATCGACCTTTTTTATCTGACAAGCTTTGTGTAAAAATGTATGTAAAAAGAGTATTGAAGTTTACAAAAATATTTTTAGAGCCAGAACGGTTTGTCATATTAGTGTGACATGTTCGACAAAGTTGTAGAGAATGATTTTGCATTTTCAAATTATAAATATTCCTCGCAATTTTTTTTCTGTTTCCAATAAAATTAACTAAAGAAATTGAAAATTATTCATCTCGAAAAGATAATTTTTTTTTGGTTTTAATTTTTCTGAATAAAATCTACAGAAGGTTAGCCAAACATTGAGGGTTCATGGAGAAATGCGAATGATAAGGGTAAAATTTTCTAAATTTAACTACCGTTTAACGAAACTCGGAGGTCAAATTTCCCCGTTTGCCCTAGATCGAAAATTTCTAAGTCCTAGAAAGTCGATTTATTAAAATGCTCTTAACTCTGAAAACACCAGATATCGATGTTCTATGCATTTCTAAGACATTTAGTGTTTAGTGTCACAAAAGATAAAAAAATTAGTCGCAGTGGTAAAATACCCAACATGGAAAAAAAGACACTTAGCAAAAAAATCGATATCAACATTTTCATGAACTACCGTGCATTTTGCATAGGTCAAAAAAATGAAATTTTGATCGTTTCGAAGCACGTGTTCTCGCAGTTCAATTAAGCTGAAATTTTGCATGAGGACTTTTTTTCGAGAAGACAAAACTTTTAAGCTCTACCGCTAGACAAAACTCGAATAGTCGATTTGCATTGGCAACCTAATGTGTACTACCAGAATGTTAGAGGCTTATGCACTAGAACACACGATCGTCGATTACGTCTCTCGAACTGCGATTATGTCGCTGTGGTTTCGGCAGAATATTCAGAATTGTGAGCTATCCACAAATTACCTAATTCTATGATGTGACCACAATAAAACTTCATGTCATCTAACCAGAGGAGCTGGTCACAGCCAAGGATGAAAACTTTAAGTTCGTCATACAAAGTTGTTTAGAAATGTGCTTATCAAATGTGCTATCAGCTTGCGAAAAAAATAAGCGTGAGTGATAATTTACATCCGGATTTATGTCCGGATTGAACGAAAAAGTCACATATTTTTGGCTCCAGAATTTATATTCAGCCTATGTCTAGCCCAGAGTTGTACAAGTCGATACCACAGCTTTACCCAATTCACAGTGGAATTTTGATGAGGATATCAACGAATATCCGCTTTAACCAAGAGGTAACTTTCGTGGAAGAAATGCTCGCAAATCGCTTAAGTCAGTTTAATTCATATAGGACGGAACGGTAGTCTGCTCGATCTGACATTCGGGTTCCGACAATGTCGATCTCATCGAACCAGCGAATGCTTTACTTAACATCGATGTTCATCATAGACCATTTATTCGTAACTTCGACGTCGACTCATTAGTATCCAGCCATCAGTATTGTCTTGTTCTGTTGGGATTCAAATACTGCGATCTCAGCAAGGAAGGTTGGAATCCGCTTATGAGCGGTGATTCAGTAGATGTCGTCACTGACAGATTCTACGAAAAACTTGATGAAATGTTTCGTGGCCATGTCCCCTCTGGATGGAACTTTTTCCAGTCCGTTTATAATGCAAGCACCGCACCACCTGCGGCACAAAGAATTGATGGTAACGTTGAACACGACTTAAGCTTCCCTCTACTTACCTTCACACCAGATGACGTTCAGAAGGCATTAGCCAATCTCGATACGACTGAGAGTCCTGGACCATGGTATCTTTCTGCTCTTCTTGAAACACAGTGCGCGCTCACTTTCGCTTCCGATATTTTGTATATACCTAATCGTTTTTTATTAGAGACGATGTTTTCTTGCCTTTGAAAAACCGCATCTATTACTGCATCTATTAATCTATAAGTCACGGAGCACTGTTCGACCCTTGATATCGGAATTCAACACAGATTTATCCAGAGTCCACAATTTCCACCATCACGAGCTTGATGTGCAAAACCATTCGACATTTGAAAAGCGTTAGGTCTCCCTGATTGGCTGGTGAATGGATCCATTCTTACTAAATCAATTGATACGCTTCCGCGAGGTTACAATCAACTCTTTCGGAGTCTTCCAATCACCTCGGGTAGTGGCTTGGGGTCACTAACCTTCGTATTGTTTGTAAATTATGTCTGTTTTCGAAATAATGCAGTTGTTTGTAGATTACCTGAAGATGTACAGAATCATCACCTTCATTCTCGATTGTTTGGCTCTCCAACGTGAAATAGACAACTTATTACAGTGGTGCGAAGAAAATATTGAATGAATAAATGTCAAGAAATATAAAATAACCTTATGGATAACTATGCTTTGAAGGCAAATGCACTGCCTCCATTTGGACTCCGTTTCATATTTTCCTAGTTATCAAAATTGAGCGGATACTGTAACAGAGGCTGTTTATTAGGTTTGCACTACGCTTTTACCATGGCAAGATCCTCATCACCTTCCAGAATACTCGACGAAACCATCTTTTGCTCGCAATCACATCAGGAGGTTGTGTAACATTTCCCGAGTATAACATTCTCCTGAAATTCATTTTCTTAAATGTAACATTTGCCCAAGTGTAATATTTCCCCGAATGGAACATTTCACCGATAATCATTTCCCAAAAAAACACTTTCCCGAAAATAGCCTTCCGCCAGTTAACGTTGCGTGTAGGCATGTTTTTGAGTTTTTTTTTTATTTTTATTTATCAAGTTTTCGCGACAAAATTGTTGGAGTAGATCTTACGCTTCAGGTTTTCCCAAAAATTCTCGATGGGACGCAGCTCGGGGACACTGGGCGGGTTCGCCGACTTGGGTACCACATCCATACTCAGCCGCTCCATCTGCTCCAACGATCGCTTCGAGTAGTGGGCCGACGCCTGATCTGGCTAAAACACCGCGTCTTCGGCCTTATGGTATATCTTGATGAACGACGCAACTTCCGGCAGGCAGCTTTGACATTCCTTTCTCGTTGATTGTCGGCTACAGCAGCACCTTTTTGTGAAACTTGGTGCACGAAATAAAATTCACCTCGGTGCTCACTTTCTTCGTGGAGGAATTAAAAGTGCCCTGCCAGTCGTTGCCATCCAGGATGAGAGAGGTCTCGTCGTCCATCACCATCGACTTGACCATCTTATTCAGCCGCTGCCGCTGCGTCATTACCTGCAACTCCGAGAACAGTGTACGGGGCTGCCGCTTCCTGACATCTATGTCCATGTTCACCAAGTACTTTTTCACTGCTCACTGACTGCACCGGCACGATGTAGCCACTTTTCCTTCTATCTTCTTCTTCAGCATCCTTTGGAGCTTTTTGTCGCTCAGGTCGTCCAGAATCGAACTTTCTTTCGATGCTCTGATTATTGTCCAATAGTGCCAAGATGATGTAGGTGCAGAAACGGGCATATCCGGCGTCCACAAAGTTCCTCATGATATCCCTTTTCGACGCGGCGGAGCATCATTCTTTGAACGAAGTTGTTCCACTGTTTTCGCCATCACGGTTAGAGTTCGACTGATAGAGCTGTCATTTTTTTCTGCTGACTCACGGGTTACTATGATTGATGCTGCATGAGTAGTTTCGTCAGTGCATGACGAATCGGCAAATTTTATTTATTTTTTCTAATGCAAACGTCAACGAAGATTTTCCTCGTGAGTACCACTAGCCAGCTCGAGGAAATTAGCGTCCCTGCTAATGGTGCGACGGCTCATCGTGGGGTCCCACTATTGTTTAGCGAGACCAGCTTCCGTCAGCAGACACCGCATCATCTATTGCAATCTGCGATTTTTTCGCTTAGCTGTCCCATTTTGTTGAGGGCTACACGGGGCTGTCTAATACAGCCGGATTACGTTCGTCGTCGAGAAGCTCTTCAACGGAATTAACGGAATACTCGCTGCCTATACCCGAGCATATCTTTTAGCAATTATACAAACTGGTTCTGCATCATCTTCGAATCCTCGAAGATCTTATCGGCAGCCGCATAGGGGCCGTTTCTAAACCACGTGTTCATAAAGAGGGGGACGGGGGAGTTTGTCAAAAGACTACGAAAGTCCACGCACGGGGGTGAGGGGTTAACGAAATGACCACGTGGTCTTTTTTCCTGATTTATAATTTATTGTTGCCACCAAGTCAAGAATCAAGCTTTTGCTCTTTAGGAATACAGAATGTACTGAATGTTTAATGATAAAAATGTAAAAAATTTAAGCGATTTTTTGGCGAATTTGGGGGGGGGGGGGTGGCCAAAAGAACGAAAGACCACGGGGGGGTTCGGGGAGTATAAAAAGTGATCAAAATATGACCACGTGGTTCAGGAACGGCCCCATACTTATTGGTTAGCAGCTAACTTTCTAATTTCTACCTCTTTCTTTTTCCTTATTCTTATTCCACACCAGCCTCCGAGAGTCCCTGCGGAAATGTCGTACTTGACCACAATAGTGGTAGTTTTTTTCCTTCTGTTGCTTTTTTGTCGACTTACTTCCGTTTCCAGTACTTTTTCGCCACTTTCGCTAACACACCTGTTGCTACTAGACTTCTTTTACCACTTCCGCCTTTAATTGAGCAACTTGCTCTCCACGAACTCCAGTGTTAATTCATCCTCGGGGCAGCACGTGGTGTTTTTCTAACAATTTTTTGCTGGCAAAGAATAAAATGTGATCGTTTTTTTTTTTTTCAATTAATCTATACTTGTGCCTGGAGAACCACGAATAACATGCAAAAAAATCATCCTGCTTTTGAAATATCTTAAAAACATTTAGAAGGTTTCATGATTTAAAATTGCTATCAGAAACAAATTGCATCATTGGAATACAATTATTCAAAAAAGTTGAAATTGATAAAATGATTTGAAAGTACACTTTTAAGTAAAAATTTGTCTTACATTTCTGCATCCTGAACTTTTTACTAAAATTTCCGGAATAACATCAAGTGTCAGCAAAAAAAAAAAAAAAACAAGGGGAAATTTAACTCTTTCGTTTTAATTTAAAATGTAGTAAGCAGGTATATATTTTCTAAAGTTTCTAATGTTGCCCATTTAGAAAATCACTCTTGAATCTAAAATAAAATCCATCCGCGGAAAATACTCAGTTTATTAAATCAAACACATGTGCAAAGTTTCAAATCATATTGTACGCAGAAACTTTTTCATGTCCGCTTGTTTCTTTTTTTTTCTGCAAATTTTATTAAAATTGAAGAATAAACTCATTGGAACATTGACCTTATTTGTAGCCCTTTATTTTTTTCTGGAACATAAGTAGCAAGCACCACCCCATCCACATTTCTAGTCATCGAACACCTCGCCTATGAAGCGCGAAGCCGTAGAAAAGCTCGCGGTCGGTTGTCGTTCCACTAACATACCTGCCCTGCCGCATTGGTGAACTTTTCGTTCGGTTTTCTAGTTTCTGAAGTTAGATGATTAACGTGTTGACAATCTTTGCTACTGCTGTCGTACCGTTCACAGTTCCAATTTACCCGGAGCACGCGAAAAAAAAACCAGCACTAATCGATTGTTAACAGTGGATGAAATTTATAACTATTTGTGTATTTTCCAGAATCCGCCATGCAGTCGGCGCTGTGCGAGCTGAAAAAGCTAATACTCAGCGGTGCGCTCGAGAACTGGAACTCGCCTGATATGACGAAAAACGTGATGAATGTGCTACAATCGCTGTTGAAAATTTCCGAAGTGCGTGACAGTGGAGGTGGTTATGAAATTTTCGATGACCAGCAGCAGCCACACAACGAGTACTTCTTCCCAGTGCATTCCTCAGGTGGGGGCGGGCGAAAGTCCCTGAGTGCCGACGATGACATTAGCTCGACGGACGAAAGCTATACTACCGCTTTCGATGATGGCTACGAGGGTGACATCGAGAATGATCAACTCATGCCACCCCTGAGGGTACGAAAGGGCAGTCTGCGATCGAGGGAAATTGGATACACCCGAGTAAATGAAAATATCTGTACACTCGTGGTCGATATTTTGATTGAATTATCGAAAAAATGTGCACTGAATCCGCAGAACTGGTGTCCGGTACTTGCTCAGCTCGTTTTGAAGCTGAACAGTATCAAGGAGTATTTGGGCGGGTCGCTCTATCTTATAAGTGGGTTCGGTCCAATACTGGAGAAAAGTGACCTGGAACTGAAAGAGCTGCAGACCTCTATCTTAGAGCTGATAACCGATTTGGAGAGTCCGGAAGTGTTTTCCAAGTTCCTTCAACTACTTAGCTTCGAGGATCCTCCGGTGCATTTGATTCTTACAAAGTTGATGAACCTTGTCGATACTAACTGCAAGCTGGAATGCTACACCGAGCTCCAATTTCCTGATCCCTGTGATGATGGAGCACGAACATCAACCTGTGATATGTTGCTATCAAAGAAAATTACCTATCTACGCGAACATCACCGATATTTTAATATACGATCCCCATTTACTTGCTCGGCAAAGATCGTGCCGCTGAATTATGTTAACTTTTCACCGTGGAATGCTGATGGCTTCACGGCCACCGCCTGGTTTTGGCTAGGATGCGTTCAGCAGGACAGCAACCGTCTAACTATGACCCACCTGCTCTCGGTGGGTAGTGAAAAACAAATCGTATCACTATTCCTGAACCGCCAGAAGCAATTCACGGTACGATTCAATAAACCGGACAGAATAATATCCAGTGCCAACACAAAACGATACCTAGCGAACGCGGTTGGTTTGACGTGCTGTGAAAATTGTGCCAAAGAGTTGTCTCACCTGTGGAGTTACAGAAGCTTTTTACAGCGCTCAGTCGAACCAGAAACGCAACTTTTCCGAATAGACACAGCCGGAGCTCAGTGTGTATACTGCTACAAATATCTATCGGTGAGCAAAAATGTCACCAGTACGAGCCTTTCGAACGATTACTTCTACGATTTGCATTCGGAACAATACACGATAAAGGAACTTCAGATTACGGAAAACCGCTGGAGTATGGTTGGGTTTTCCGTCCGTCAACTGGACACCTCCATGTTGGTTGCTGTCACTCTGGATGGCGTTCAACAGGAAACCGTAACAATTGTCGACCCTTGCAAGATCCACATCGATACCAGCCTACCGGTGCTTGCGATCGGCCATCGAATTGGTGTCGAAGATGATCTTCCACTTAATTTCTCACTATCCAACATCCAGTTGTATAAAAAATGTTTCACAGATATGTCTGTTATGACAAACGTCTACGCTTCTGGTCCGAACTGGACTCGCTTGAATGGTGGAATCGTTCCAAACTACGGCTTGCTGAATCTTGCCAAGCTAACGATCGAGGATCTTCAACCGGGTGACGTATTCCAGCTTCTACACCGGTACCACGTTGGTTGTTTCGTGGCCCACAAACCAGATGTATTCATCTCGACGAAGCCAGGCCAGTCAAAGATTGCCCTTGGAATGGTCAGTTTCTCACCTCATCTGGTCCCGAAGGAAAACTACTCTCTGCAGCGTTCGATTCTGTTCTCCGGTGGGATTAGCGCCGTATTGTTCGCATTTGCACGAATAGTTGAACTGTCGGACTCGGCTCACACCCACGCTAACGGATTGACTCTGTTGTTACGGATCGCTCACGACAACTACGACTTCTACAACGAATTCGTCCACCGTGATTTACTCGAACTGGTGGGAATTGTGCTCAAAAATAAAAAATGTCACAAAGATATATGCGTTCTTGCGGCCTTCCTAGAGGCGGCCTTTGATCAACCGGTTCTTACAAGGCGAGCTGAAACCTATTGTGTTCTGGTTAATTCGACGGCAAGAATTCGATACCCTGAAATCATTACTTTCTTTTTCGAGAATTTCCAGATATGGATCGAACGTTCGGAGGAGGTTCTTAATTTAGTGTTTGATGTACTGATTACCGCTACCCGAGATAAGCATCCCGGGATGAACTACAACTGCAAACGTTTGGCATCGGCTGGACTAGTGCCAACATTGATAGATTTCTGCCGAATCAACTTTGTGATTCCACCCAAAACGGTTAAAATATCCCGTTCATCCGCCGAATCGCTAGTTGCCTTGATCTCAGTTCTCTCGAATACCCCGCCAAAGATCAGCTTACTCAAGGAAATTATCGAACTGTTGCTTCTCATGCACAAACCAACCGATAGCTATGTAACCCACGATCGTCAAAAGTTCTATTTCAACATCAACGCTCACTTTACAAGCAAAGCAACGAAGAGTATCGACAACAGGATCGCTCAGCGCTTAAATTTACGCGAACGGCGTCTCAAATACTCCCAACTGCGCAAGGCAATCCCGTTAGCACTATCGAGCTCAACCAACAGTAGCCTCGAATCAACAACCAGTTTCATCGAAATGGGCCAACTGGTCAGCAGAACGCCCAATTCGGTTTCGGCAGCAGACAATCCAGTTTCGTCAACACCAACAAAACTCACACCAGGTCCGGTCAGCAGTGGCACCAACTATGACAAACTGAACCAAGCCCTGGCGGATAGTCGCGTCCGTAGGCGAAGCTGGAAAAGTGACAAGTGCAAGATTCGTCGGCTTCAAAGTCCGACCGCGCGGCTGTGTTCCACTCCGAAGGAAAACAACTCCCTATCGTCGGCGAAGGTTTGCGTGCGCAGGGAGCTACAGCGTGCGACGCAATCGCTGCCAACGAAATTCAGTAAGTAATTTTTGCTTCTTTATTTTACAAAATTTGTTCTCTTGTTTTTTAGTTACTTTCGGAAGGGTTTTCCCTATCATTAATGGTTTTCTCTTAGCTTTAAGTTCCTATGAACCATAATCCATAATGGATTGAGAAGTTCCGAAAACTTATCAATCAGTTACCTTAATTTGCTAATTTGCTATGCTACTACACGTTGCGAATTAATTTCATGAAAGCTAATGTAGCAAATCGGATTTGGGTGTTGGTTTTATACGCAGTAAGGTAACTGTATGATGATCGGAACAAGTTAGACTATTTTTTTTTTCTTCATATATTGTTTATTTGACACGGCAAGTTAGACTATTCTCATGTCACATTTTCACCAATAATATCGCATGAAATTAGAAATAGTACAAGGTATACAGCCCTAGGGTTGTATGAAATGGTGACGTGGGACTACAGACTGTAATTAGGGGATTTTTTGTTACAAAATATATACAGAGTCTGCAGACAAAACCAATGTGTTCGCTCAGTGACTATACGAATTTTTATTTTCAGCCTCCCCTGGAAATCAATTTTTGAAATATATAATATATTCAACAACACTCGAAAGAATATCGTTTATATCTGACGATATTATGCCTGTAGTATTTTTTTGTGCAAACAACATGTATTTGACAAGGCACAAGCATATCGTGCTTGTTGAAGAAGCACCAAGAATTTCTCGTAATGCGTCAGTCAGAATTAACTCTATATCTCCAAAAATCAAATCCAATAATACTTACGTTATCATAATAAAAGTTTTGTCCTATTTAACTCTGATTGAATCAAATCGATAATATGGATCTTTCTTTTAAAATAATATGGAAGCCCTTACAGAGGTTCATTAATTGGCAAACATAAGAAGATATGTTAAACAAAATAATTAACAAGTTCCAGCAAAAAAATCGTAGCAATCAACAATTCCATTTTTGTTTTTTGTTTGACAAATTTTTTTCATTTGCCTTCAACTACATTCGCTGTATTACGAAGACAGCTAATATACGTTTATTATGGTAAAGCTCAGAATAATAATATATCATCTAACAATTTTGAAATGTAAAAAGAGATTCTGAATGAATCTCAGTAAATAAACAAAAAATTCACAAGCATCCGCAGGCTTTTAATCTTCTATAAATGTATATATTTAGGAATTTACTCCTTCGATACTATCCGGTCACGATTATTTAGTGAATATCGAAGATAAAATTAAATAAATATCCGTTGCAAAGATTTACAATTCTTGTTGAGTAATTTATGATGATCATATTTATGAGATAAACTTTCAATCACCATCAACAGCAGCATTGCAGTTTTTCCTCGAATGCCACGTATAGAAATGTACGAACAAAAGTGTACCACTGCAATACGAATAGTAGCGCTGCAGTACGAATATAAGTGTATCGCTGAAATGTACGAATATAAGAGTACCGCTGCAATCATAGACGACGAGAGACCTGCGGTTCTTTACTCCCATGGTAATGTTGCTTTTACCGGCATGTTTTCTTTCAAGACATCAGTTTTTATTAGGTTCTGAAAGTAGGTTTAGAAATTGTTCGAGAATGGGCATTGTTTCAAACTTTTTGAAAAACTTTTACCTTCGAGACATCATATTGGCCCTGACACAAGTAAAAGATATTTTTAAGGCTGTTCGCACCTACGCGAATTCTCATATGCAATTGTCAATTTATGTGTGAAAACAAAAGCAAAAATATTTCCCTCCTTCACTTTCGCAAGTAAAAACCAAACCAATAGCAACAGAGTCGTCAGGGCCAATTAGTCTAAGCTCATGGAAGCAAAAACAAATTGACCTATTGGGACGGGGAGACTCTGTCAATTTTTATTTCGATATTGATACAGAGAATATCACAGGGAACGGATGGTGTCCATTCACGTCGTCTGTGTAAGGAATGCTCGCATGTAATTGGTTCATTATTCGCGTAAATTTTTTATTGAAACTTTTTTTCAATTTTACCGCTTAGCAATGAAATTAGAGTGATAACTAGCGCATAAAATTTTTATACATTTTATCTATCCAACAACATATTGGTTATTGTTATCCATCATGTGGTTATGCTGTTATTAACGTTTGAAATCTGACGCAACATTTGCCAGTTTCATTTCTAATTTTACAGAATGCATCCCAGTATAGTAAACAAAGACGTAGTCCCACGTCAAAAATACGTTTATCAAAACAATCCATCTGCCTGATTTACAGAAATAATCATTTATAGTAAATCCGACGTGTATTTATTCGAATATATCGTATTATCTTATTATAAATTTTGTATCATAATAGGAACAAGGTGAATCATGATCGGGACAAAAAATGTATCATATAGGTCTATTACAGAAGAAGAGGAGGGCAACTTACCTCTCCTCCAGTCACTGACGAGACGAACAAAATGTTGTACATATTAGGGAACGCTAGCGAAACTTGAGTGGTGACAGATGCCAAAACTATTTTTAACATTTCAAAATCGGTACTCCAAAGGAAAAAATTTTTTTTCGAATGGGAACTTTTCTATGATGAGTACCTACATGAAATCTATCACTATGTCAAGCACAGGTAGCGGTGAAGTCTCAGAAGTAAGCTGTTCCGATCATGATTCAATGACGCTGTATGCTGCAATAGTAAATTCCAACTTCAAACCAAATATTTCGCACAACAAGCGTTCCTATATTCTGTTCCGATTTATGGTTGTTCACTACGATCACCTCTGTCTTGTAATGCGCTAACTCCAGTTTCCTAGAGTGCATCCAATCCTCGACTACGCGTATGGATAGTGCGGCTTTCAATTCGACCTCAATGACTGACTCGCCGTTGACTTCTAGAGCTATGTCGTCCGCAAAGCCCACAATCACCGCTCCCGGTGGGAGCTTGAGCTTCAGCAACACCATCATACATGACATTCCACAATACCGGACCCAGGATGAAACCTTGTGGCACCCCTGCGGTAATCGAGAGTATTTCTCACCCTTATGTTTGTTGTGGCACCAGCACTCGATTCTGGAAGTAACTTTTCCAGAAAGCAAGCCAGTAACCGTTTCCGGTAGGTATGTGGTAGGGGTCCGATATGATGGCAATGTCCGATGACGATTCAGTGGCTGCATGGTATAGCAGGTCTCTGGTTTAATTGTGCCAACCTCACGCCTGCGGTTTAGTAACCGGCTTGCTAGCCGGGCACTTGGGGCCTCCCGTGACATACTTAGCGTCCCGCTTACCGCTTGGCCTGTACCACCGCAGCGTCGACATAAACTAGACGTATCGGGCCCTTTACACGACCAGCATTTATTTACTCTCTCGAAGCACCTTAAGCAAACAGTTAAGTTTTATGTATGAGCGCTTCACGCTTGCTCTTTCTGGCTTTTCGCGGTTTTCGCGTTTTTCACAAGTTTCCTGCTTCTGTCGTCCTTTGTCCACCACTGTAGTCCATTCTCCGTTACCCGTGGTGTCCCTGGTGGACATTTGTGAGCCCAACAATCTCTATTGACGGACGAATCAGCCGGTGTGCTTGTCTCGATCAACCTCCTTTTGATGGTCACGGGAGCCTGCCTCGTTCTCTTCGCGGCCGGTTCTGTAAAACAAACCTCGGCAAACGATAATGCGACCGTCGTGTGCATTTAGACACGGTTGAATTTTCGAGCTTGGAAGCGCTTTGACACTTTTTGAGTGCTTTTTCGGCCGTTCCTGTAGGCAGATGCGCAGCAATGGAAGACTCCGTTTCAAGTGCTTCGAGATATTGATACGGCAGTTCGCAAACTCGATTATGACATCGTTCTGTGCCAGCAGTGCCGCTACCCTAGGTAGCGTCTCCATCTCTGATTGGACTGCCGCTACCAGCAGATCGCCGGAACCACGCTCGTTGTCGGGAGGCGTACCTGCCTTACTACCTTCCTTGACCGCGTCCGTTGGCCTTGGTGGAGACCGCTAGATCCTCCTTGTGGCTCTAGGTGTCACCGCCTTTCCACCACCCTTAATCACATCCGTTGGTCCCGGTGGAGACCGCTGGATGCCACCTCTGGCGAATGGATTTGGTGGTACATCTGCTCCCGCATTCGCACGCATAAACTTTTCCAATTTCGGTTAATTGGCTTTTCCTCTCAGCCGCTATCCTTGTTCATGTGAAGTAGTCACATGGTGGGCTATGCCGAAGTAGTGAGGTCATGGCTAGGGTCTTATGAGCAACTATATCGCTCCCGACCGGCTCAAGCCAGGAAAAGGCATCTAGCCCTAGAACTGATTTGCACCATCTGATTTCTTCTCCTGCCTGATTCCCACTAGCCAACGCACGCGGGACGAACTGGAAGGCCTGCTGCCAAGTTTTACGGGACGGAGACCCCTGCAGCCGTTCGCCCCCTTGCCGTTTCAAGCCGTTGTCACACGACTTTACTAAGAGAGCTCGGTGCAGATGCAAGCTCTACTTGGTGGTATATAACGAGTACCAACTCATATCCTCAACACTGCGACCAGTTAACATAATTGGAGTCTTACTGGTATCGGTCCCACAGGTTAGTGCATTTGGGTGATGGGAGCAACCCTATTCGCTCCGTCGAATTTGCTTACAATACCCTACAAGCTCCAGTATGCGATACTTAACAGATTCTTCCCCTACTCTCGGGTATCGGTGCACGAAGCCAAAACGGGTATTTTCGTTCTCGAGCACATTTTTTTAAGCACTCGTAGTTGAGAAATTCTAGTCGAGTACTCCTACTTGCAAGCAGGAATTCGCGTACTCTTTTACAGTCGCGTTTTTGCGTTGCGTGCCGGGCAAGGTTAGCTGCTGCTCTGGCGAGTGCGTGAAGAATACAGAGTATCTCGAAAATGTGTGTGCAAAGGACTTGAGAAGCGTAGCATATGTCTCGTGCTCAAACAGAAAGAAGGAGAAACGCTTTGCAACGCTGCTCGTCACAGTCGAGGCGAGTTGTTCGTTCCGCAACCAGATTGCGTGAATTGGGCGAAAAAAAAATTATTCTTACAAAGTTCTTGACACCCTACAGTGCGTACGAGAAGTCATGCGAAATTTAATCTAATTACCAGAACTGTTTAAATAGAATAAAATGTTAGCAAAGGGTTGCCGAGTTTTCTGCTTTTCTCTTTGCTCACCTCGCTTTACAACACAGACCTTTGTTCATACTAGTTCGGCTACTACAACTGCACAGAATTAAAAAGTATGTAAATATCACTTTGTATATGAGGACAGAGCTTGCACAATGCAGGCTAGTCCACGTGTGAAGAGAATTCACCAAAATTTTTAGCAAATAAAATTATCATGAATCCTCCCCACATAGGAGACTGCCGGGATCAGAGTAGGAAGAACAACATAGGTATCTGACTCTCATGATCTTCCTCGGCTCCCATCCACCACCCGAAAGCACGCGCCCTTGGGCTGTCAAAGCTGATACAACCTTGTGGCTCCATCTTAAAGGGTTCTGTAAAGATATAAGAACCCAAGGTTGGAGCTCAACCACCAAACCCAGGAAAAAAAATAAAAAATTTAAAATGATTTATTTTGGGTCGCTTCGGCTTATAACTGACACCAATTTCTTGTAGTTTGCTCATACGACATTGCACTAGAACAAGGAAAAAAATCGAGCAAATGTTGGCTCAGTAACGGGTTCCGACATTGGTAAAAATATATCCTAAATTTTTTGTTGACCAAATACGAGAGGTTTTGCTGGAAAAACGGACGAGACGAAATCTTTGAAATTCATGCATTCATTAATAAAAACGCTTATAAATAAAGAGTACAGAAAAATCAAGGGATATCAACACAAGTCGGACAGAAGAAATTCTTTCGCCCCGTTCTTGTCAGGGAATGCCTCCACTCTACCACCAACGTCAACGGCTTAAGGGTAGTGAACTTTTCTGCGGCCAGGAGTATAGCCTTTCAGAAGTACCCCTGGAGACACTCTAATAGAGAGTCCTGCTTCCAGATCGGCCACATGCTGACCGACGGCTGGTACTTTTCAGATCAGATCAGATCACTATCCCGGTCCGGCTTTCCAACGTATTCATACCAAGATCGAAGAGGAAGATAATTCTGGGCATCCAAATGCTATTAACGAAAAGAGTTGCTATAGTGAGTACCCCGCGTAGTGAGTGGTTTGATGCTGAGTGTCTAGAAGAAAAGGAGGAGGAAAAGAACCGGGCTTACGCTAACACATTAGGAGCGGTTTGCTGTGTGATGCGTCAGATGTGAGAGAGATACCGAGAAGCTAAAACTGTCGAAAAGAGGTTTCATGGCCGCAAGAAACGTGAAAACCTCGATCATGTCCTCGCGGAGGTGAAGAACTATAGTATACTTCACCAGTTCTTGCCATGTGTATTGGCAGGGCTGGGAACCTAATTACTAATAAGTCACAGGTGGTCAGGCATTGGAAACGACACTTCGAAGTAGTGTTTAACGTTGAAAAAGGTAGAAGAAATTGAGGAAGATGGACAAGCTGTTGACCCACCAACATTGGACGAGGTGAATGGTACATGGTGGCTGGCGTAGTTGTTCTACGGGCTTTGGTGCTGCAGAGGTAACGGATGGGGAACTTTCGGATGATGAATTTGTCCATCTTGGTACACTCGTAATGTATGATCACGAAGTGAGCTGCGAGATAAATAGACGGTGTTCGGACGAAAGATCTATTACAGCAGCGATTCCCAAGTAACAATCAAAATGCTTCTAGAATTTATTCTTGTTATATTTTTACTTTATGTTGGCTCGCATTAAAGTCTTCGATTATATTTTGGTTTTACTTGATAGTCATGAAACATGTTCCGCAAATATTCATCACAACCATTATATGCCTTCCATAATTTAACTTTAGCTTCACAGTTTTATTGTCGATTTTAAGATTGTTTTATTTTGAAATTTATAACAACCAAGTGAAACCAGAAATACACAATCTGTGAAAGTTGTATAATAGTCAGTCAGCAAGGTATATTAAAAAACCAAGCTGAAATTTGATTTCATGTTGATTGTATGGAAGGTGTAACCTGCATTAAGATATCATTGAATAAAACATAAACAGAGAATTTTTGTTGTTAAAAAACTGATTGTCCAAGTGATTGTTTAAAATGAGTGGTTGGAAAGTATTTAAGGCAAGTGGGACACATAGAAGGAGAGTAAGACAAAACATCGCGAGAATTCGCTGTTCTCTGTCATCTCAGTATAATGTGGTGTCAAATTTTCAACAAGCTTCGACTTCGGTTCCGGAAAATGACAACGCTGAAATGGTGCAGCAGGATTATGTTATGGAACAAGACTTTCATAACGATTGTGACGCCAGCTACACTCAGAATTATCCGGAGGTGATTGATGGTGGAGATGAAGACGTCCTAGACCTTTTTAAACATTAAGAAGACGAGGCAGCTGCCAACATTGAAACAGTAAATAATAAAAAGGAATTTTCAAACAACTTTATTTTATTGACCTGAATTATGTACAGAAATACATTTTGTTATTTACGTCAAACTTGAATTCAGTTTTTCTAACCGGTGTTTACAATATTAGATCTCATCTGGGCAGCAATCGGCTGAACTTCCTGTTGGCGGATACTATATTGTAGGTTTTTTGGGCGATTCTTGTGCTTAGAAACTGTTTTCGATAGCAAATGTTGCTTGCTATTCTTCAGTACTTTTAAAAAAAAACATCGCACATAACTGAAGTAAACGCGCTGTCAGCTTGCAAGATGAGCCTTAGAAACAGTTTACGCACTTTAGTGTAAACCATAAAAGGAACTTTCATTTGAGACTCCGCTGATCCGGTATGTTCCGATGGTGTATGATCTCTGGACATTCCCGTCCAAGAGCACTGCGTCAAAAATTGCCGTGTCATTACCAGGTCGATTAAAAGATAGCATCAATCGAGGCCATTTTCCTTGCCAGTTGAACCACAGATGTAAGTCATATTTTTAATATAGTTAGCCATTACTTTTTCGTTATCCAAGCTCGCTTCTAAAGCATCCAGCGTTTCTTTTGAATCCACTGGCTTGAAATTTTCGTCAGTAGTAATAAGCGAAACGTTGTCTCGAAACTCTAAAAGAGATTCAATTTTCTCCACTTTGGTGTTAAGAAAATCCAAACCAGTTTTCACCTGGGCAAGGCTGACGACGATATTCGCCAAACTTTCAATGATGACAGCTTGATTGGCACCAGTGTCGTTTGGTGATGGCTGACTGATCGATTGGATTACGATTGTTCCGTCATTGGAATCTTGGTTCGCATACACTACATTCTCGAAAACATCATCAGTCAGTAATGATTCCTGCGGTAAAATTAGGGTTATGTCAAATAAATAAGCAAAAACAAAACTTACCGTTTGCTTTCGCGATTCATCTTGATTCTGATTGACTAAATTTGGCTGCAGAAATGCGTTTTGCAGTGCAGAATCGGAAGGAACGAACTGATTAAAATCCTTACGGATACATTTTTGGTCAACATTAATCGGTGTGATCTGCCGTCGAGGCTCCTTCATAGTAAGCGAAGAGGAATTGTTTATGTACTCCTCCGTTTCTGTGTCCGAATAAGCTTCCATTTTTGCAAGCTCGACATCTGCTTCAGCTTTTGTTTGAAATTCACGCTTCTTAGTGCATGGAATTTGCTACCATTTGATCGTCGGTATGGAATATTGATTTCGAATCAGTTTGGCGTTGTTGGCGGTGTTTGGCCAGTAGAGAATTCCATCACACTCCCAGCCGGATGGTACGACACTGAGGCACTGGTCGCCGTCCACGAATGTCTGCACAATTTTAAATGGCATCCTAGAAGTCCGATTTGAAATTATTTTAATTTTATTCAAATTGTACAGAGTACTTACACCACAAACGAGCAGCTTCCTGTTGTTGAATGAAAGACTGTTTACCGTATGCTCACTGACAGCGAGGTAGAGGTTGCAAATCAAAGCAGTAACTTAAGTTTTAAAGTAAAAGTAAGGTAAATCTCAATTAAAATAAAATATTTATGAGGTGTCGTATTTCGGTGACAGACACATGTTTGAATGATTGTACCGGGATAATATTGAAAAATGATATCTAAAAACACATACGTGATTATCTTCTAACCGTTTTATATGAGCTTGTTAAGCTATCTACACATGCTACGTGGTCCGTACTTTATATTTTTAGGCATTCTGACAGTGAGCCATGGTTGCAACGTGAATTTGGCCTGTTGGCAGGGATGCCACATGTGCAAAATAATCTGTAATCTTACAAATTTGCCGAATAAATCGATGACACAGAATCTATTAGCAGGTACACTAAATTAACAAATTGATTCCAGGCTATTGAAATGTATGCTACGAAGGTTGTGTTGAAGCACATTTATATTTCATGTTGCTGGGGTATTAACAAAAATCGTCGTTTATTTCAAGCTCTTTAAGTCTTACAGTCTTCCACATTTGTTTGCATTCACATTTCCGTGTTGATTTACTATTCTTTTTATTGTTTAGATCTTAATTATTTAATTGTACTGTTTCCATAAATCATTCAAAATATTAATTTTTATAATTTTTTATAAGTAATGCCAAGTTACTCAACAACAGGCTTGAATAATTTGATTTGAGCTATCTAAAATGAGACAGAAAACCAAACTGCTTTGTACAGATTTTTGGGCAGATATGCCTAACAGTACAGATAATTAAAATTTGTTCAACCAAATGAACAAAATCAATTGTGGCAACCCTGCCTCGGTTTGCTGCAGGTATTTTGCTCCAAACGTGATTGGTTGACTTGGACAGCACGAGTGCGTGAAAATATTTCAAATGAGTTCAACAAACCGTGTTGCGAAATATCTGGTTTTTGGCTCGATCTTTTAAAAAAGCTAAATTTTGAAAGTGAAACACAATTAACACAATTTTATTTTGATTGCAGTTTGGTGAGTTGCGATATATAAAATTTAAAAAGAATTTGAATGAAGTGCCAAGCTCTGGTAAAGAAATCATCACTTTTTCACTTTACATAATTTTTTTGTTTCAATGAAGTCTGGTGAAACGAGAGAAAATAAAAATAAAAGAATGGCAGTAGAAAAATTTGTGACTACGAAGTCAGAAGAGATTTCAAAGGTTGTCAAAAGCAAAAATATGTCCTTTCTTCTTTCTCTCGTGCAAAAACCAAATAAATATCAGTACCTTCGTAGTCCCAAATAGCAATTATACCCCTGCTCGAAATTTTGTTCCGTTGAATAAAAATAAACATTTCATAAACATTAAATTCTTCTGGTTGCACTGGATTTTGCGCAGCCAAACGAAAATAATTTCCAGCAGGGAAACGAACACTCAAACGAAACTGCACTCAGCTGTCATTTTTTTCGTACCGCATTACAGTTTGAGTTTTTCGGGTGTAGTCCGGGACAGAAAACGTGCTATTTTGGTGTAGTTCGCAAAGTGAAAAAACGGCTACATGGCAAAAGTGTAGTCCTCGTGTAGCTACACCGCAAAAACGAGTTCTACATCAGATTGTGGCTCACATAACACTTGATAATCGTAACATAGGCATGATATGCTTAGTTCTGATCGATTTAAGAGAATCGGTTATAATACACGATTTTCAATGCGTTTGTGGTTTTACTCGAAACAACATGTCGTCTTTAATGGAAATAATGCAAAATGTTGGAATTGGACCTAATGTTTTCATTCTCTTTTATGATATTCACGATACCACGGGTAGTTGTACAATTCTAATAATTGATTAAGGCATACATCTAATAAAATGCAACAAATTCTAGCTTTAATTCAAGAAACTGCTTTAGCTCAGAAGAATTCAACTTTGAAAAAATACTAATATTCTGCAGAATTTCAACGGCGCGCAGTATTTACGATAAAATTCGTGACCGGTTTCACCATAAATATTTCACGGCATCTGTTTTTACATGTACGAAAACGATTAACAAGACAACAACATATTCAATATTCAATTCATATGGAAATAAAACTTAACACAAATCAGTTTGCAGTGTCGGAAGGAAATGTTTTACTAAGAAATGGAACCAAGATAAAATTTAATGCATCACAGTTAGTTTGGAGAATATATCTCTGTTAAAATTTCGAGGCCATTCTATGGCAATCAAATTGGGTTGTAAAAAACATCTGGTCGTATGGTGGAGCGCATATGAAGTTTTGACGACTTCAATAAAGCTGGGCCAACTAGCCATGATACATGTTCATAGCTGTTGTTATTAGGTTGTTATAATTGCGTGGTCGGCATTGAAAGTTTTATGTTTTGGTTGTATTACCTATTAAAAAACTTGGATATAAGCTATTTTGTTACTTGGGTTATTATCTCGACAGCTCAAAGCTAAAGCAAATATTAAATTTATTTTATAAATGAAGGAAATGTATAATATATTGTATAGTTACATTTGTCTTTCTAGGTTACAAAGATTTTCACTTTTAATTTGCCAATAAAAAAGGGGGTTATCTTAGCACGTTTTACGTTAACGGATGTTTTGTCTGTAATGACAGTTTCTTTCGCTCAAGGTTGCCATACAGCTGCCGTTGTGTCCTAATCGCAGCGTTCTCCTCGCGTTCTCAGGGTTGTGCGATTACCACAACAGACGGGTTGCGGTAGCGAATAGAACCTATTACAGGTTGTGTAGCCAGCTTGCAGATCCGCACGAAATTTGCGCTCTACCAAGATACTGATCCGCGCTCTACGGACGAATCGTGAACATGAAAGGCTAATCGGCGCGCGCTTGGGGTCTTCAAGCGAAGCATCCTGCGATCAATACTCGGCGGCGAACAAGATTGGAGAACATTGCATACATTGTATAAACAATTTAAAAATTTGAAGGCACGAAAAACTGATTCCAAAGTATGACAACATTTGACTTTAAGGTTGCAAAATTCATAAAGGTCGATTTACAGCATCAATCTGTAGACAATTAACTGCTTGCAAAAATCAAGATTAAAGTACCAGTATTATTAGGCTCACAGGCTTAGTATTAAAGTAATCAAAACATAAAGTACCCAAAACACTAATCCACTTATTTCAACATTATCTTCTTTCCCCCAACAGAATTCTTCGAGCAGAACTATTTCGGAACCGGCAACGACTTCATCCAAGAGAGCTTCCTGCGCGCAATGTGCGACTTTCTGCTTATCCTGCCGGACCAGGAAGCGAAGCAGTTCTTCTGTGCTGACAACCAAATCATCGAGACGTTGCTGATCCTGGCAAACAATTCCAACATCCGAATCCGGGCAATGATCATCAATCTGATTGCGGTGATCAGTGATCGCGCTCTGAGCAGTCCTTCGTCGCCATCGGTGCTGAACTACTCCGACGAGCAGTTCAAAATCTTCTGGCACCATCTGGGCAACCAAATTGGATCTCACAGCGTCAACGTGGAGCTGCTAAACTGTTGCTTCCGCTGGATAACGAAAAGTAACGGCACACTAACGCTTGAGTCGCTAGCACTCGATCAGCGGGTTAATGTTGTGCAGGAGAGTGGATTAAATGTACTGCTGGCTATTTTGCCGCAGTCGCATCTTGAGCCGCGGCTTTTTCAGCTGGTTCTACAGCTGATCGACCGCATCTGCGTGAAGCAACCACGGGCTGCACATTACCTGGTTGAGAATGGCCTTATCGGCACGGTGGTGAAAACCGCCATCAAGATGAACGAGCGGGACGATACCGAAGAGATTAGTAATTTCAACAGCTATCTGGATTTCGTCACTAATTTCGCCCATCGAGCGCTAGTTTCGGCTAATTTTATCAACGTATGTTTGCTCAGAATATTACATTACATTACAAAAATGTTTTATTGAGTCAAATTGCTTGTTTGCAGCCGTTTTGGGATTTGATTAATGGCTTGACGCTGGCTGAGAGGCACAAAAACGCGAAGGTGGCTCGGAATGTACGCGATGTTCATGCCTTGCTGTACCGCAATCTGCTGCAATTCTTCATTTACCGTCCAACCGAGTCAATTATCGGCCATAAGAATAATTGTAAACCACTTATTTCAATCGGACTGTTCAATGATGAAATAATTTATTGTTCTATTCTAGCTTTCACCGTTGATCTTCCAGGCAGCACCATTCCTAAGGCCGAGGTGAAAACTCGCTTCAATCAGATACATGATAAAGCCGTCCAGTTTATTACCAACTGCGATGGGGAACACGCGGTCTCCGAGGCCGAAGTGCTGCTCGTTAAAAGTCTCATGAACCGTACGCTGAACGGCAATCCACGTGGAGGGAACATTATCCTGTGGTGTCTGCTTCCGAAGCGCCCGGTGAGCCTCAAAGTGTACACCATCAAACAGCTCAGCCAGTATGTCGAAGGAGGAAACTATCTGTCCCTGATTTGTGATTTGCGCATGCTCAAAGTTTTTGCCCAAAGCATTCTGCTTCTCAACAAAAAGGAACTGTCGGTTGAGGACCTAACCTACGTGAATGGGTTCTGCCAGACAATCGAGGGAGCACACAGTAGCACCTGGACACTGCCGCAGACTCTGGAGGAATTCGATTATTTGCGGACGATGAACCTCAACGAGCAGGAACAAACCATAATGAAATCGGTGAACAAGCAGGAGAAACTGATTCACTCGTGCACTGTGGCGGCAATGGAAATTACTAGGAACATTGTCGAAAAGCAGAACCGATTGCGTAAGGAGCTGATAATTCAGCTCAAGAAGGACAGTGATTTCAAGTTCTTCACACAGTGGAGGCAAATCATCGATCAGATGACCCACGAGGATGCTTCCTGGTACAACAGGAAGCTGTATCCCAGCTCCTGGGAAGTAGACGACACCTACGGGCCGGATATGTCGCTAAAACGATTAAGACGGTGTCACCTTACTGTGGATCAGAAGTTTGTGCAGAAAGATTTTCGCACCGACAATGGCGGGGGCCAAATTCCCGATCAGTTGCTGTCTTACTTGATACCGAAAAATCGCAGCCAGGAGTTTTCGATGGAGAACCAGGTTCTGTACACGTCGTTTGTGAAACAAATTTCACCCAAGCAGGAGCTGGATAGTGAGTGTATTTTAACCAGCACGGAACTGGTGCTGTGTCCAAGTACGGGTGATCTCGATATCTACGATCTGTACAGTATCACGAAAATCTGGACGAAACGCTACCAGCACCAGGAAACGGCAGTGGAGATTTTCCTCAGCAGCGGGCGGTCGCTGTTTTTGGTGTTCGACCGACAGCTCGAGAGGGAAATTTTCGCCGGATTTTTCCAGGATCTCGTTCAGCGTGAAGGTCGCCAGGAGCTGGAAGCGCAAACGCAACTCTGGAGGGACGGATCGCTCAGCAATTGGGAATATCTGATGCACTTGAATCAGATTTCTGGCCGAAGCTATCACGATCTCATGCAGTATCCTGTCTTTCCCTGGATACTGGCCGATTACGAGGGTGCCAGTTTGGATTTACTCTCGGACCGGACTTTCCGAAACCTGGAGAAACCGATAGCGGTCCAGTATAGGGAACTGGAAAAACACTACATAAACAATTACAACTATTTGAAGCAGACAGAGAACGATTGCATCAGCAAGCGAAAGATTCAACCGTACCATTACAGCTCGCACTATTCCAACTCGGGAACGGTTCTGCACTTTCTGGTGCGAATGCTTCCGTTCACGTCGCTCTTTCTGCACTATCAGGACAACAGTTTCGACATTCCGGATCGGACTTTTCACTCACTTGCGACGACATGGAATCTTGCGAGTAAAGATTCCCCAACAGATGTGAAGGAACTTATTCCGGAATTCTACAGCTTTCCGGAGTTTCTGGAGAATTTGGAGGGATTCGATTTCGGAGTTCGACAGTCCGGTGAGCCGGTCAATCACGTTGAACTGCCCTCCTGGAGTCATCGATCGGCGCGACTGTTTGTTCTGATTCACCGCCAAGCGTTGGAATCCGATCACGTTCGTAGGCGACTAGCGCAGTGGATCGATTTGATCTTCGGCTATAAACAGACTGGCCCGGCAGCAGTCGACTCCATAAACGTCTTCCATCCAGCTACGTACGCTAACTTTACCGCTTCCGATATTGATGATCCGGTGGAAAAACTCGCCTTGGAAACCATGGTCAAAACATACGGACAAATGCCGCGGCAGCTGTTTGATACTCCGCACCCACAAGCAATCTTGCCACCAGTGTCAACTGCCATCCGACATCCGGACGTACTCGAAAGCGTTGGTGGATTGAAGTGGGGCTTCTACAGTGGATCCCCGGCTTTACCAATGCCAAAAATTACGGATCTTCGAACGGCTAGCACTCAACTGGGTTCTTTAGTACATTTCAGTGGGAATAGAATTGTTGGGTTACCCGGCTGTGCCAGCATTTTTCAGGCACAGCACTCGAAAAGCCATTTTATAGTGGACTGGGGTCAAATTGATGGTGTGATTCGCTACCGATCGGTGCAACAAAGTGACACCAAGTCGAGTGAGTTAGTTTACAACACCAGTATGGACCCGATAACGGCATGCGGTAGCGATCCCAACTGCCACGATCTCTGGTTCGGACATCGCTCAGGGCGGATAGCAGTCTTCCAGCAAAGGCAAACCCAGAAGGTTTCCTTTTTTAACCATAACATACGACCCTCGGTGACGCGATCGCGTTCGAGCTCCTTCCGACGGTGGATCGATCGAAAAAGTGCCACCTTAAGGCGCAAACTCGAAGGAGATGACGATGAAGATGAAGCTAACGAAGCTAACATTCCAATCAAGTGGAACTTTCCGGTTGTTCTGATCAAGCACAAAGCAGAGATCACTGCTATAGCGATATCCGTTGAGTTTAAAATTGTGGTTAGTGTCAGCATGGATGGCAGTGCGGCCATTTGGGATTACAACAATCTAAGCTATGTTAGGGAGATTCCTCGGCCGGTGAACGTCATCAGCTCGAAGATCAGTTTGGTCGCCGTTAGTCCCACCCTTGGGGACATAGTTACTGTGCACTCGCGCCCGGAGTCCCGAGTGTGTTTGAATCGATCCAGTGAATCGTCTACACTAGTTGATGACGAGAGTTTCGAGGTTACCGAAAACTACAACATGGACTATGTGAACGTCACGATGGCATCCAGCCGCGATCAGCTGAGACTGCACACGATCAACGCATCGTACGTGGAACACGTTTTCATGGAATGTCCAGTGCAATCGGTCTGCTATACCGCCATCAAGGAAGGCTGTGGGATCAACTGTATCGCGGTGGGTTTAGACAACGGAGTTATACGACTGTACAGCAGTTGGAACTTGGCTCTGGTGCGGGAAATTACCACTAATCCGTATGACACCTTCGGCATTAAAAGGTACTAATTTTCGTTACTAACTTGACTGCCGTTATGAACCTATTCATAAAATTATTTCTTTGTTACAGTATCATTTATGCGCGCAACCAACAGCTGGTTGTACTCACGACAAGCAACGTGATTCAGACGTGGAAGTCCGAAGGGCTCCCCGGAACGTCACCACAGATATTAGAACTACCAATCCGCCGTTCGGTGGGTTGAGGGTACAAAACCAAACTCAACACCCAAGTTTGAGAGCAGTGATCAAAAATGTACTTCAAAAGTGTATTTTAAAATAGCAAGAAAATCGAGGGCTTTATATAGGAATGTTTTCATTCTTTTGTTAAAAACAAACGCATACGCATAATATATTTTATTCTAACGAGTTTCAACTACTCAGAAAGTTTAAATCACTGAACCTAACACCACTATGGAGCAATAGTTTTATGAGCTCTCTCGCCGTTACAACAGTGCCAGCCACAAGATGAGGAAACTTTTGAACCTTTCCTTCGTGATAGTTGAAGGCTATTCTTTTGCTGATGAAGTCTCCATAATAGGAAACACTCCCGACGCTCACGAACCGCTGACGATCATTCAAGCTAGCAACTTCAATGCTCACTCGCATCGCTTCGGCAGGCTTCAACTCGTGCGCTGGTATCATCACAAGCCGATAAGGTAAACCCAGCTTATCATATAAATGTTTGTACAGCTCCAAAGTATCATCGAAAATCTGGATCACCGCCTCACTTGATTGAGCTGCAGCCAACACCTGCACGGCACTGGTTTGCGCTTTCTCGTACAAATATTGCTTACCGTTGGCTACCAGTCGAAGCGGCAAAGCCGTAGGAAACACCGACAGCTTGGTGAGGTACCCCAGAAAACTCAACATACTGCTACCCCCGCATAAATGCAAACGATTTAGCGTGTGTTCCAGAGCCACTTCCTCTTTAACTTCATAAACCGAATCCAGATCTTCCTGAGCCGCTTCCACTAGAACAGTTCGAACAAAGTCCGGATTGGAGAAAAGCACGAAACCGGCATCCTGAAACATCTCCACACATCTAATCGGCAGAAATAAATCCATCAACGCAGCATCCTCTCTCATGTAAGTACTAGTCGAATCATATTCCTCCAACCAATCTCCTCCGATAGCTTTCGAAAGCGCTCTGGTTGGACTGTTTTCATACAAAACCACAGCCTCTTCGGCGGGTGTTCTTTCGTGCAACTCATTCGGTATCGCCAAAAACGTCCCCGCAACAAAATTATCCGCCACAGCGTAGCTACTCTCCCGTAAACTTTTGAGGTCGGCCTTAGCCAGAGTTGCCTGCAATTTAAGCTGATTGACCGTCTCCTCGCTAGTTGCTTTGGCGATGAGATCTCGAAGCTCCACTCGTCGGATTTCTATGTCACGCTTACGCTGTTCCATCAACCGATACAACTCCCATTGCTGCTTTAAATGGTCCAAATCTAACCGATACCGGCGAAGCCGTAGGTTGTGCTCAAGTTTTCCGATGTCGGCGAGCTTCGCCTGGAAATCCAGGTAGGGAATTAAGGGTGCGTACTGTTCCTTCGCTTTGTCACCGGTTACATAGAGAGCCGACGAAAGTGTCCTACGATGGTGACCAAACGCAGTGCCAATCGAACGGGTTCGGAGCATTTTGTCGCGATACCGAACTGTTTCATTGGGATGTCGAGATTTTTACTATGCATGAATCAAAACATGTTTGACGTTTGTTATCATAGAGTTCATTTTCGATTCGGACTGATTCAAAGCTGTCTTTGTCTGTCTGTCTAGTGAAAGATTGTACAGCAATTGCGTTTTTTTGGTAAAGGTTCGGCAGATCGACGCGTTTTAAGCTGCCTGGCAGCTATCGATAGATGTTATTGACAGTGCATGGTCTATTGTTCCCGACTGTCTAAAAAACACGGTTTTTCGTATAGTTTTACTAAGTTCGTATCTAAACGTCTTTAATTACGTTCCTCCGATCGGAATAGCTAACGTAAAAGCACAGACTAACAGACGTAACACTGGAACCTAGCTCCATCACTACAAAAAAAAAAACGATCATTTCAAATTTCTAATCGAATAACAGTCATCGCACGACAACACCACATACATAAGACATACGTAACACTCAGGAAGAAATCTTCCAAAAAAGTTGGTACAAAATAAACTACTCGAAAGTACCAACCTCTGTAAAAAAAAACCTCTGTTTGAGTAGTTTATGGAGGTTGTGTACCTGCGCAGCCCTGCATTTGTCTCGTTCCCACTCGAAAAATGCAGCATTGATTTTGTGAACAACTTTTTGACAGTTTCGTAAGGGATTTTGTTGAGGGCTCGAGTAGAGCCGCGATGAAGAAAATTCACTCCATTCATTTTCGTCGAGCAGTTCATACTGGTGTTGGTACCGGGTGATGTGGGGCAAAGAGTACCAAAAAAAAATCGTCAGTGTTACGTATGTCTAAGTATGTGACAACACCGTGTGGGGCGCTGTCATGCAATCTCATACATATTTTGTGGTTCCCCATTTGACACATGCAGTAACGCTAGCGCTGATGTCGAAATACTCGACGCAGCGCGAACACGGCAGCAGATGGTGCTAGCACATACATAAGACATACGTAACACTCAGGAAGGAATCTTCCAAAAAAGTTGGTACAAAATGAACTACTCGAAAGTACCAACCTCTGTAAAAAAACCTCTGTTTGAGTTGTTTTTGAAGGCAGTGTACCTGCGCAGCCCTGCATTTGTCTCGTTCCTACTGGAAAAATGTTGCATTGATTTTGTAAATAACTTTTTGACAGTTCCTTATGGGATTTTCTTTGGGGCTCGATAAGGCCGAGAAAAAGAAAATTCATTTTGTTCATTATTTATCGAGCAGTTTGACAGGGCGAGGTACGGAGTACTATGGGGCAACGTGTACCAGAAAAAAACGCCAGTGTTACGTATGTCTTATGTATGTGGTGCTAGTGTTACTAACGTAGAGCACATACAGACGTCCAAGCAAGAACAAAATTGATCGAAAATTCCATGTAAATTTTCAAAGAGAATTGCGTTATAAGTCACTTGTATACTAGCACCGCCTGGTGACCTTATCGCTACAATACATTTTTTTTCGCTGGTGTAGGAGGCTGGCGTCACTAGTAGCGCTATCTGGTTACGAATTGCTACTACAAAAATCTTTACACAAGTTTGGAACTCAACTTGGACGTCTGTCTGCGCGTAGAGTACTGGAATCATCCGAACGATGATTGTATTGAAGATTTGTTCGAGGTGTTATGTCTGTTAGTCTGTGGTAAAAGCGTCCGAACGCCGAAACAAAAGTGGCGACAAGTCTGTCGAAGTGACGGAATTTTGTTAGATTTTCGGTTTGCAATGACGATGATTTTCGAGGGTTTCCTGCTGCGGATTTCAGCAGATGGCTTTACCCCTACGTAGTCTTGATTTCACAGCGTTTTTTCGTTTGATGAAAATTTGAATTTTTCGGAATGCAAGCTGTGTGGTAGACAACTGAAAGGTAATTAATTCGAAGGCGGTCATTTGTGGCTGCTGCATAGTAGCACTTCAAAATTGTATGTATGTGTAATGTATGTAGAATCAAATATCTTAAAATAACAATATAGTTCACTCTCGAATTTCCCATATATTTCCGTGAAGACAGACAGGTAACACCCCCTCTTGTGGTGAAAAAGGTAACTAAACTCATTGCACAGTGGTACAGTAAGGCAATTTAGGCGGACATGAGCTTTTCGTAGCGATTTTGGTTTGCGGTTTAAAGCCATAGTTTTTGTAAAAGGTTGTTTCTTATGCATACTCCTCTATTTATGTGAAAATGAAAATTAGGGTGGTCCTAAAATCAAAGAAATAAAAAACAAACTGACTTGTTTTTATTTGCATATATAATTGTAAACATTCTTTAGCAAACTTGTAGATCAACTAATTCTAAGTAACTTTGTGAAAAACTTTTTTGTAGACATTAAATTTGGTTTCCAAAAACAGTCTTTTCGCTCTATTTTTTCAATTCAAATTTCAAAACAAAGTTTTCTTCGGTAACTTTAATAAAAAATACGCCAATTTTGACGAAAAAACATTGTCGATATATCGACAGATGAAGAGTTATCACTATTTCTATTTTAAAAATAGGCCCTATTAAAATATTGAAGTCTCCGTTTAGGGCAAACATAAATAATATTTTTGGTATCATTTGAATGAACAAATATTGTATAAATATTGTGAGGAAATACCGAAAGTTGCTTAAAATTAGTTGATCTACAACTGTGCCGATGAATGTATACATTTATTTCTGCAAATAAAAGAGTAAGTTTTTTTATTTAGTCGATTAGAGATAGTTTTCATTTGCACATAAAAAATAGACTAAATATAAGAAACAAGTTCTTAGAAAAAAAATTTTACTCTAAAACCACAAAATCGCATCGAAAAACTCATGTCCGCCTACATTGCCTTACTGTACCACTGTGCATTGTTGTTGAATTTCTGTGAGCGTGTGACATGCTCTCACACGAAACTGAATTCACTCAATTTTAGCTTTAGTTGACTCAATTTCATACTTCCACAGAAAAAAATATGTTGTAGATTTCGTGCGTATATTGTTTGTATGTAAAACTAACGCCATTCCGGGAGTTAAATATTGATAATATAATAGATGTAGCTTATCGAGGCACGAAGAAGAAATATTCAAATAATCAGGCCACGACGTGTAAATGGTGAACTAATCCCAAGTTGCTATAGACGTGGTTGCCTGTGTAACTTCACTAGCTCAGATCCATCACGGGAAGCAACTACGAAATGTGCGGCCGTCAAGCTCAAGCTCAATAATCGGGCCACGAAGTGTACAATTAAATGAATGTTTCTATTACCTCGTGGAAAAGATAAAAGGAGAAACCGCACAATGGTTGTCAATAGTCGTATATGGTTGTTGTGCAACTTTTAGCTTAGATAACACTTGAATGTTCTATCAATTTAACAATTTAAGTATGGATACATATCATGTTGTAATTGGTTTCAAAGCTTTATTATATTATATATAAAAGATATTCAACAAAACAAACATAATTAGTGATAACAACTGTTATGCAAAAACTATTATTTAATGCTTAGTTTTCTTCGTTTTGAAAGTATTTTTTGTTTTTTTTTTACCCCTCCGAATTTTTTGCTCTCGAGTTCTAATCTTCGTATTCATCACTTGCAGCTTTGCTTTAACCAGCATATTTATGTATTTACTAGTTGACCCGGCAAATTTAATAATTTTCAACATTACAATTTGGTTGATTTCTTGCGATTTGTTTATATCGTTTGAAATTATCGGTTTTATCGGATGACAACATCCTCGCCTTTGGCTTTAGTACATCACCTCTATTCCGAAAACACTCATATTGGGTGGTATTCAGTTATTTCCGTTGTTTTCCAGAAACTTAAAGTGGTCATCTTCGAATTCAAGATGGTGTCCAGGGTCAATGCTTGGCTTCTATACATTATTTCGATGACGGAAATATTCATATGCAGTAGTATTCGGCTGTTTCCCAGAAGTTGCCATCTTACAATTCAAAATGATGTATGAGGTCAATTTTTAGCTCCATGCATCATTCTGGTTAAAGAAACACTCATATTGGGTATAGTCACTATATACTTTACTAGTCTGGCGGACTGGATTTCGGGAACCAGTGTGAACTGTCAAAACGGGAACCAGTCGATAGTGTGTCGATTTTCGCATTTGAAGTATTGTAATCGTGCCGTAAAAAGATACAGAATAAATTAGACTCAATAATTGGACTTTTTGTGACAATTGCTATTTTATTTTGAGAATAGTTATTGTAATGAATTAATGATATCACAATAATGTTAAATTTATACATGTGAGAAAATCACAAGGAATATTTTCTTTCGTCGCATCAATAACGTGCTCTTTTTATAATTAATTGTTTATTGATAACATTATACTGCCATAGATTTGCTGTCCTGTCGCTTTTCACGCTGTACTATTGTACGGGAAATGCGCAATCGAAATAAAATGAATTTTTTTTTAATTTTCTCTTTCAACGAATGAATGAATTATCAGGTAACTCGCAAAATTTTAGCCATTTTCCTCTAATCTCCGCATTTTTTGGAAACCGGAATAAACTTGTTTGTTTCTTTGTCCTTCGTCAATTGCTGTTACATTTGTTATAAACGCACTTCATTTTCACATCAAATGTTTACTTTCAAAGAAGTCATATGCAACATGAATTATATCCAGTGGTGTCAGGAATTTAATGTGATAAAAGTGGGTTGCCAGTTGCATGGTTTTTCACTCCGCCAGACTAGTAAAATACAGTGACTATAATATTGGGTGGTATTTGGTCCCTTTAGGCTATTTCACAGAAACCGGAAATCACCACCCTGGATTGTGAAAAGGCATTTGGAGACAATTTCTGGCCCCTGAGCGTCATTCTTGTTTAAGAAACATCAATAATAAGTGTTATTTAGTCATTTCCGGCTGTTTTACAGAGACCGGACGCCACCATCTTAGAATTCAAAATGGTGTCTGTGGTCGATTCTAGCTCCTGTGTATCATTCTGGTATCGAAGCATCTAATATTGGATGGAAATCGGGCGGTTGAAGAAATACCCATACAACAATATCGCACGCTTAGCCTTGGAGGTAATAGCGGTCTTGATTAACTAGATTAGTTGAGAGAATTCGTTATCGATATTGTTTTGGCTCATCTTGCATGTGTAAGATAAGTACAACGATACACCGTGCCCCAGTGCTGAGTCGAGAAAATTCCCAGCTCGAAAAGATCCTCGACTCGATCGGGAATCGAACCCGATATCACAACCATGTGGGAGAGCTGGCCGACCGACATCGCTAACCACAGAGCCACGGGGACCACAGAAAATACCAAGAAATACCCATATTGGGTGGTATTTGGTCATTTTCGGCAGTTTCCCATTCACCGGAAGTCGTCATTTTACAATTGGGTTGTTTAGCTATATCAGTTTTTTATATCATCTGAAAGATCTACATTTTCTGAGTAAAACGTGATTTAAAAATTTTTTTCTATCGTTGTCCTTCGCTTTTTGAATCAAGATTTAAAACTGCTCGAAATCGCTACAATGACAGTTCGCCCATATACCAACTGTCATTGTAGCGATTTTCAATTCTTCATTTAAAAATCGAAGGATAATGATATAAGGTTTTAAAAATCACGTTTTGTTCAGAAAATTTCACTCTTTCAGATGATATATCAAAATCGGAAATCCGTGAATAGCTAAACAACCCAATTCATAATGTTATCTGAGGTCGATTTGTAGCTTCAGTGCATCATAACAATCCCGGAAATACCCATAACGAGGGTTATTTGGTCTTTTGCCACTGTTGTTTAGGAACCGGAAGTCGCCATATTGGATTTCAAAATGGCATTTGGAGACAATTTCTGGCCTCTGAGCATCATTCTGGTTAAAGAAACACCCATTTTTGGTTGTTTTTGGGTCATTTTCGGCAGTTTTCCAGTCACCAAAAGTTGCCATTTTACTACTCAAAATGTTGTTTGAGGTCGATTTGTGGTTTCAGTGCATCATCACGATTTCGGAAATACCCATATCTCGCTGTTTCTCAGAAACCGGAAGTCGCCATCTTGGATTCCAAAATGGTATTCAGAGACAAATTCTGGCCTCTGAGCGTCATTCTAGTTAAAGAAACATCCATATTAGGTGGTATTTAGTCATTTTCGTCTCTTTTCCAATCACTGAAAGTCGCCATCTTACAATTCAAAATGTTATCTGAGGTCGATTTGTGGCTTCAGTGCATCATAACAATCGCGGAAATACCCATATTTGGTCATTTGTCGCTATTTTTTTGAAACCGGAAGTCGCCATCTTTGATTTCAAACTGGCATTTGGAGACAATTTCTGGCGTCATTCTGGTTAAAAAAACACCCATATTTGGTGGTATTTGGTCATTTTCGGCAGTTTTCCAGTCACCGGAAGTCGCCATTTTACAACTCAAAATATTGTCGGAGGTCGACAAACGTACAAACCGTGCAACACCACCCATGGATTGCCTCATACATAGGCGAACTTTATTATTATAAAATATTCGGCCGAGGCCCCTTCACAATAGAATGTGCATTTTTTTCAGTGTACCCATTAGGGTAACATTATTGTCAAAAGTTACTCTTTTTCGCATGTCGTGTAGAACAAAATCGGAAGTGGCGCACCTAGCGGTCGAAAAGGTGACCAACGCTTCTGTCATTTTCAATTTGTCTTCATAATTTCACGTAAGTGAACTATATTGGTATTTAATATATTTGGAAATAGGTTCTATTAACAGCTCTAATAGCCCTACAGTTTGATGATCATAGGACGTCGATTTAAAAGTTACAAAATCGAGCGGTTCCACAATTTCACATAAACAAGCATTAGACTCTTCTAACTATGCTAAAGAATGGGCAGTACAAATCTTATTGATATTTTATGTATAATTTTAATATAAGCCTTGAGAAAGTTCACGAAAATGCTATGAAGATAAGTATTATAGTCATTCATTCCAGCATAAAATGGAAATCGGCCGGTTGAAGAAATACCCATATTGGGTGGTATTTGGTCATTTTCGGCAGTTTCCCATTCACCGGAAGTCGTCATTTTACAATTCATAATGTTGTCTGAGGTCGATTTTGAGCTTCAGTGCATCATAACAATCCCGGAAATACCCATAATGAGTGTTATTTGGTCTTTTGCCATTGTTGTTTAGGAACCGGAAGTCGCCATATTGGATTTCAAACAAACGTACAAACCGTGGAACACCACCGATGGATTGCCTCATACATAGGCGAACTTTATTATTATAAAATATTCGGCCGAGTCCACTTCACAATAAAATGTTCATTTTTTTCAGTGCACCCATTAGGGTAATATTATTGTCAAAAGTTACTCTTTTCGCATGTCGTGTAGAACAAAATCAGAAGTGGCGTACCTAGCGGTGGAAAAGGTGACTAACGCTTCTGTCATTTTCAATTTGTCTTCATAATTTCACGTAAGTGAACTATATTGGTATTTGAGATATTTGGTAGAATGCAAAATAAAGATTTAAATAAAAGTGATATTAGCTTCGAAAAACAATGTTGATACATAAAGACAAACCAGCGATGTTTACCTATCTATTGAGAAGGGTTATGTATATTCACTGCCTTCATTATTATTTAGGGAAAACGAGATTCAACCTAGTTCGCCACATTGTTAAACTGCATCCAAAATACATTGAGGGATACGCAATGTCACTTGCTAAAGGATGGAACAAATTGCAATGATCCTAATTCGGGTACAAACGAGCGGCAAGGAAAAAGATATTCCAAGAGAAAAATCGTTGTTGAAATCGATGAGGCTGAATTCAAGACGGCTTGCGTTGAGATGGTAGCGTTCGATGGTGTCAGTTTTCGGTTTTTCGAACAGCGTGGTTTCAAAAGATTAACCAAGCGAATTCAGGATAGCCTGAACATTACAATCGTATTAATGCGGTTTCATGAACGGATGATGCTGCTGCTGCTGTTCGCAAAAAATTGCCAACGAATTAAGCCATCGGATATTCAACATATCCATTGATGCTAGCCGATTATGGAAGGAGTATTTTGGTGGCAAAAAACATCATCGAGGTTTGAGTATGCTTGAGATGACGAGCCGCCATACAGCCAAAAATTTAGTAGATGAATTGCTGCTTGTTTTAGCAACATATCAAAGAAATCCCTGCCAAATTTATTCGTGGTCGAGCGACAACGCATCACATATGATTAACGCTGCCGGTCTGCTAAATAATGTGCAAATGAAGGAAATATTGTCGATTGTGTCGGCCAAAGAAAATATTACCAATATTGGAAAAGATGAGGCAACTCTATTGGAATTTGGTGAGTATTTTTACTATCAATTTTTTTTTTAAATTACCATGAAATTCAAATTTCTTCACAAAATTATTTTAAGGACTGCAATGTAAGAAACTCTATCAAGTGTATTTTTCCTGCTTTTAATTTTTCAATTTTCGTAATTAATGTAATGTAAAGTTTATATATATAAATAAATATATATATATATATATATATATATATATATATATATATATATATATATATATATATATATATATATATATATATATATATATATATATATATATATATATATATATATATATATATATATATATATATATATATATATATATATATATATATATATATATATATATATATATATATCGTTATATGGAAAAAACGAAACTTGATAGCAGAAAGCCAGAACCAGGTTTTTTTTGTTCTTTTTGGAGCCCTAAACAATCCTAAATTCATCGGAAGTCGATTGGTTTAGTCTCCGCTTGGCGCATTGCATTTCAAATTTATATGGAGATTTGTTGGAAAAACCAACGTTTTTGCATTTTCCATTCTAAAAAGCTCAAAGTGGTTCAAACCATAGGTTTCATGACTTCAAATGGTAGGTTTTTTAATGCCTAAAGCCTGTAGTACACTCTTTGTCTAATGGTCAAATATTTGACCTTCTGACATAATGGTCAAATTTATTTGACATCATGGTTGTTGTTTGCCCGTGTTTGCCCCATGTTAAAATTGGAGAGTGACGAAAAATTATATTTGAACAAATTTTTATCTGTCAAAAAGTGCCAAATATTTGACGCTTGGTCAAAGAGTGTAATACAGGCTTAACAACTTGGCCGAAGACATCAAAGAGCTAGGGTGTCCCAAAAAAATACTGGAGCTGTTCGAAGTTGAGTATGCCGAAATTTATGTTGCAAATCATTTTTTCTGCCAACACGGCCAGTGTACCGGCGTTAGATAGAATATATATATATATATATATATATATATATATATATATATATATATATATATATATATATATATATATATATATATATATATATATATATATATATATATATATATATATATATATATATATATTATTACATTTGAACAAAATTGCAATGGTGTAAAAACTTGGAAAAAATACTGTTAACCAGCAAAATGCGTAAATTTACGATAAACAAATGAAATATAGATTATAAAATATGGAACATAAACTAGGTGGGAAACTACGGTGGTAATGGCAGAATGCTTTTTAGCTATTGAGCCAATCGAGACACAGTTACGGAAAGTAGATACAACCTTCGTGATAAAAAAAGAATACTACGATTTCGCAAAACTTTTTGTTGAGGCATTCAAACCTATATTGAAACTGTTGCAAAATCTGCAAAAAGATCAAATCAATAAAATTGAAGCAAATAAATACGCACAAACACTTCTGGAAGCACTCACGAACAGGAAAATTTCACTGTTTCAAAATGAGGCATTTGTGGCAGGAAAGTATTTGGATCCACGCTTTAACTTTAAAGATTCGCCATATCTTTCAAGTGTGCAGAAGCAACAAGCAATTGTAAGTATTAGAGTAATAGATTTTTTAGCGAGTTTGTATTACATAAAAATAACTTATGTTAAGGATCATCTGGTCAATGCTTGGAAGAATATTCAAATTCAATCGAACAAACATCATCGTGACGCGCAAAATAATCCGTGTTCATCTTCATTGTCTGAGCTCGATAAACATTCTCAATGCTAAAGTTTGCGGGGAGCCAACGGACATGGTTTTCACGGAAGTGCTTTGGTACTCCGAAAGAGTGACCATAAAGCGATTCTCGGAGGCCGCAACGAGCGACTTTATTTTTGTAAAGCTATTGATGAAGGAGCTGTGGCCAATAGGCTTTAAAAATAGATCAGTAAGTGGCCGTGCTTCAAATAACCCGCATGGCCACCCATCTCAAAAAAATACTGTTAAAGAGACAGAACAGGTGTCACAACGCGAGCCACTAACACCTGAAAAGGTTAAATACGTAAAAGATAAAAAAAAAAACAATTGCTTAGCTCTATCTAATCTAACAAATTTAAACATTCTTCAGATCGTTTGATTGAACATCGAGTATTTCTAGGAGATCCTGCCGCAATTGCCAAACAGCGAGCAGATGAATGTGGCCGACTAATGACTCGCGTAGTATCGTAAAATGGTGCTACATAAGCAATCTACTGTTACTGGATTCTGGAACTGGAGTTTTCCTAAGGAAAATTGGCATTGATATTACCTTATTTGTAAACAAGTCTGCAATGAATCTAACTTAAATATTGTAATATTTAATGAAACTTTCGTAAAATTTCTTATACATTGCTACATTGAATAATACGATAATACTTGTATAGTTCCTCATGCTATATTTACGTTTATAATAAAATGAATCGATAAATAAAATACTTATAATTAGACCTGTGTATTCTATAAGAATCAAATTAAATTATATTAAGGTGAGTAACAATGTAACAATTTAATATCAGAAGCAGTAAAGATTTTAAAATTCTGTAGTATCTCAAGTTGTAAGAATCTTGTTTTGTGTCTATCAAGATATGTTATAATTAAAAACTCCGGTTGTTACTGTTATTCTCACTATCTGGTGTTGTTATGAAGATGATATCGCTCTTACAACGGTTGATATGTGTTTGATATTTGCTGAACAATTTTTGTTATAATTTTTGTTATTTTAACAACTAACGGGACCATATTCAGAACAATACCTGGTAGTTTTTATTTCGTTACAAATTAACAGCAGTTGTTATATTTCTGTTTTACATTCCTGGGTTGGTCTGTGTAGTACTTGGGACTAATTCACGATAAATCAACTTATTTTCAAAGAGCACATTGAGAGTATACAAGGCGAGTGCATCAAATATACGAGATGTTTATATCCTCTCATTAACAGGAATTCCAAACTTTGTTTAAAGAACAAACTTTTGATTTACAAACAAATTTTTAGACCAGTAATGCTTTATGCTGTACCGATCTGGTCAAGTTGCTGTTCAACAAGGAAGAAAACGCTCCAAAGGATTCAGAATAGAATTCTGAAAATGATTTTGAAGCGTCCTCCTTGGTTTGGTACACTAAAATTACATAGACTTACTGGTGTTGAACCATTAAAAGCTATGTCAAATAAAATTATTAACAATTTTCAACAAAATCGTTGCAATCCTCAATTGCTACGATAAGCTCTCTTTATAGCCAATAAGTTAGCAATTAAGTTAGTTGTAAGTTTACTTCCCCTTCCCCTTCCCGTAGGGTTTAAATCCCTACGAATTATAAGTCCTAATTACGAAAGCAAACAAGCTACTAACAAATCCCCCCCTTTAGAAAAAATTGACACTCGCCGGTGAGCAACCGAAAAGGACGAGAAACAGCTCGAATAGAGAATACACTAAAATCGCTTTTTACGCGGGGAATACGTGCCGCGTAAAAAAACACGTAAATTCCGAAATCCGCTCAAAGAAACCGGTGAAATGAACAAAATCCTATTACGGGACTCACGTAAGTGAAAAAAACGTCACAAAGTGACATCTGCCGTGGAATCTGGGTTATTATGGGTTATTACGGAAGTCACTTCATGGTGAAATATATTTCACTCTCACGGTCACTTTACTTTTTGAGACCTATCCCCGATTCCACCTCAAGTGAGGTGACAAAAATTACCTCCGTGAAGTGAGATTGCCAGTGAAGTGAAGTTGAGAATGGGACAAGTGAAATGTGGGAGTTTCCCAGCTCAAAAATTTTTAAGTCCCGGAAAGTCGATTGAGGTGAAATTTTGTATGAGGACATTTTTCGACAAGAAGAAGCCCTACCGCTAAACGAAATTCGAAGGTCAATTTTTCCCTTACGTTCCATCGGCCGCAGCTCAAAAATTTATAAGTCCCAGAGAGTCGATTATTTTCAAACAAAAAAATTATTCGTCTAGTTACTGGAAAATAAATCCAATATATATTATCATCAGATCACAAATCAATCGATTTTTGAACGTTTCCCATCTCCGTGAAATGATTTACCATTCAAGTGGAGTGACACTAATAATAACCCAGATTTCACGGAAGCTGTCACTTTGCGACGTTTTTCTCACTTACGTGAGTCCCGTAATAGGACTTTATTCACTTCACTCTGATTTCACTGTGAAGTGACTCCCGTAATAAGCACCTATGAGTGTCATATCAGTCAAGTGAGAACGGAAAAGCGACGTTTCGCGTGGAATTATTTCACGACCATTTTGAACGGTGAAATGATCCATAAATTACGTAACGCAAAAAATCCAATATTTGGACCCCCACCCGTAACACGTAACACGTAACGCTGTAGAAGAATTTGCCTAATAAAAATGCAAGTTTTTGGAAAGTCTCCTCAGAGATTTTTCGTTACGTAACGCTGATCTTACCCCCCCCCCCCCTTCCCTATGTAACAAATTGTAACGCTCAAGAACACCCCCCTCTCCCTCCCCCCTATGACAGTTACGTAATTTATGGATGCCGCCAAAGTCTTAAAGTTGATTGATTTGTGATCTCATGGTAAATATTGGATTTATTCTTCAGTAACGAAGCGAATCAGAGTTCGATCCGTGCCTTAAAGCGGTCAATTTTTAATTTTTTTGCCCGATGAAAAAAAGCAAACTAGTTCAGGAAATTTTCGATACCGAAAAAAAACTTTTTTTTTTTGATGCCGAATGTCTTAGAAATGCAGAACACGTCAAGATCTGGTGTTCTCTAAAAAATCGGGAAAAAACGACTTTCTGGGACTTAGACATTTTTGAGCGGGGAAACAATCTCATTTCACTTGTCCTATTCTCAATTTCACTTCACTGGGGCTTATTACGGAAGTCACTTCACGGTGAGATGACAACCATAATAGGCACGGTGAAAGTGATTCCCATTTGATTTGCACGCGTCTTTTTCCACCGCGAGATTTTTTCACTTCGTTCTCACCGTGAGGTGACATCCGTAATAGGCCCCACTGTCAATCTCACTCCACGGAGGTGATTTTTGTCATCTCACTTGAGGTGGAATCTAGGTCTGAAAAAGTGTAGTGAGCGTGAGAGTAAAATATATTTCACCGTGAAGTGACTCCCGTAATAAGCACCCCCGCGTAAATTCCGAAATCCACGTAGAAACCCGCTTAAATTCTGGAATCTGTGTAAAAAAAAGCCGCGTAAAAAGCGACCTTAGTATAATGTTTAAAGGACCGGATGCAGTAAGAACTGTATTTAGAGTATGGCATGCTATTCATGAGCGAGATTATAGTTATTTTCACAAAATTATGTTGAGGTAAAATCATATGCGCGATAAAATGTGACACTTGTCTAGCTTGAGAACTTGTCTTGTTTGCTTTGAACGGAACAGTAATATGTTTATTTTAAAATAAATTTAAACCCCCCCCTAAAAATTTTAAGCTAGGAACATAACATGTTTCATTGGTTACGTCCAAATCATGATTTACTCCGAATTGGACAGAAAGATATATTCTAATCGCTTTAGTACAAATTCGTATTCGGGACATCTTCATAGAGTTCATCAGATTCATTTAAATGGGATGAATGAAATGAACAGCAAATAAGAGAATCTTTCGCTAATTAAAAAATAAACAACTTCAGCTGTTTTAGTATGCGTGCCCGTGTTCAGAGCACAATCTATAACAGAAATCATAGAGATTCGCCTGCTAGGCGGCATTGTAGATGATAAGTACTTACACTTGTGTTCCTACCAGTTCGGCTAAGTGCTGAAGTGTGCCATAATCCACCTCTTAGTAGCGATTCGCGTAGCCTATTGAGCGGTTTGTTTTCTCCGTTTATTTTTTGCTTGCATTCTTTTTTTCGAAATGGCACTCGAGAACGATACCAATAAGTACATTATAAGCGGAGGACCCGAACCTCAGAACATTGCTGAGGGATGCGGATCGCTAGGAGCATTTGTTAGGAATCGAATGCGACTGAACGGTAATGACGTTGCAGTGGTAAGAACTATTCATAGGTAGGGTTGAGGTCAATCTCATTCGCTTTATTTCGCTTCAGATTGACGGTGTTTATGGTACTGAGTTGCGCTACCTGGAATTGCTGGAACAGGCCGCCCGTTTGGGAGAATGCTTACGATCTGTGGCAGGAGTACAAGTTGGCGATGTAGTCGGAATAGTCAGCGAAAATCGCCTAGAATTCCCACCGGTCCTGTTTGCCGCATTCTTTGTAGGAGCAACGGTGGCGCCAATCAATCTTACCTACACCGAACGTAAGTGTTAATCGCTGATATTTGTCGACTCACGAACCCAAGTGTGATCAGCAGGAACAGCGAAATATCATTTGAATAGTCTATCAAACGCTTATCTCGTAGCGGTCGCTTATCGCGTGTAGGCATTTCTTTGCTTTTTCTATTTTTTATCATCATTGAATTTAGCAACAGCTTCGAATAGTACCTGAACTGATAAAAGTTTGTACTTTCAAACAGGTGAAATGGAACATGCATTCAACCTGTCCAAACCGAAGATAATCTTTGCGTCGCCCTTCTCCGCCGATCGGGTGGTAGCCGCTGCCAAGAGAAACAAACACATCGTGCAACGTGTTGTTCTGTTCGGCGAGGAAAATGCCTTCGGACCTGATGTCACGCTACTCGACGATTTTCAACGTTCGGTGTCGTTTGTTAATCCACTGACTTTCTACATTCCACCGGTGAACGTTGACGATCATGTGGCGCTTATCATGTGTTCCTCTGGGACTACCGGATTGCCGAAAGGTGTTCAACTTACACAAGCCAATTTGCTTGCCAGTATTGCCCTACTAAAGTTAGTTTGTTTTGATTCGCTGTAATACGCTTTGGAATATATTTATTTTTTGCTCATTGCAGAGAATCTGATCGGCTGATGGATACGCCGCCTGGTGGAATGATTTTACTTGGGGTTCTGCCGTGGTTCCACGCGTTCGGCTGCATGACCTTGATTAATGTGATTTGCAATAAGCAGAAGCTGGTGTCGCTTCCGAAGTTCGAGGAGGGTTTGTTTCTCAGCTGTATCGAGAACTATCGCTGTACGATGGTCTTCGTGGTTCCACCGTTAGTTGTTTTCTTGGCCAAGCACCCATTGGTCGATAGCTACGATCTGTCCAGTGTGGATACTTTACTGTGTGGCGCAGCTCCACTTAGCAAGGAAACGGAGGACTTGGTTAGGCAACGCCTTAACATACGATACGTTCGCCAAGGGTATGGAATGAGTGAAACTACGCTCGCCACTTTGGTTCAAAGTGGAGAAGTTCACAAATCAGGTAGCGTTGGAATGGTACAAGTTGGGACGTTAGCAAAAGTAATTGATCCGAAAACGGGCGAGATTCTTGGCCCGAATCAACTTGGCGAACTGTGTTTCAAAGGTACCCAAATCATGAAAGGTTATATTGGAAACGAACAAGCAACTCGTGATACTATAGACCCGGAAGGATGGTTACACACCGGCGATGTTGGTTACTTTGACGAGGACAAAGAATTTTTCATCGTAGACCGGTTAAAAGAACTAATAAAATATAAAGCCTTCCAAGTGCCACCCGCCGAGATCGAGGCGATACTGTTGACTAATCCTAAAATAAAAGATGCGGCGGTAATTGGTTTACCGGACGAAGAAGCTGGCGAGCTTCCGTTGGCGTTTGTCGTGAAGCAGGAGGGTGCAGAATTGAACGAAGCAGAAATCAAAAACTACGTCGCTGAACGGACTTCACCCGCCAAACGACTCCACGGAGGTGTTCGATTCATTGCCGAAATTCCAAAGAATTTGAGTGGGAAAATTTTGCGGAAAGATCTGAGAGCGATGCTTCAGAAGCCAAAATCGAAGCTTTAAATGTACATACTACGACAGTGGGAATAATTTCGGAAATGGGCAACAAATTATTTTAAATGGTGACAATAAATTTTTTAACTTTTAATCATCCGGTCAATTTTACTATTAGCCTCATTTTCAAATCGTCTAGTCGGTTTTGTTCATGGCCTGTTTGACGCTATCAGGCAATTTAGCGAGTATCTCGTCATGTGAAATGCCTTTGGCTGTGCCAAGTACACCACAAGCATTCGGGAAACTTACGTCGCGACCGTAACGATAGTGCCGACCGAGGATATCGGTAAGCGTTCCTCCCTGTGCCTCCAGAACTGCCTCAGGAGCGCACGTATCCCACTTTTTACACCCGGCACTCGCAAACACGTACGCGTGAGCATTACCTTCCAAGAGCTGTAAGACTTTGTACCCTGCTCCGCCCACTTTCAGGACCTCATCTGGGGCGAGGGCATCAAGAGCTGCCTGGACAACTGCATTGGAATGTGATCGAGTGGTAGTCACTATTAAACGGTCGGATGGGACAGTTTTAGGAACAAAACCACCGGTTCCAATACCCTTAACACCCCATATAGTACGTCCAAACTCATTGCAATCCGTTTTAAAGTACGGTTGATGAATTATTCCTCCAACGGCTCTGTCGTTCACTGATATACCTATTAGCACCGTGACCCGTTCCAGGAAGCCTTGAGTGTATTCACCGGTCCCATCGAGTGGATCAACCCAAATAACCAAATCGGACTCCTTCACTTGCTTCAACCCATCGGGACAAACATTGCGCTCCAAAAATTCCGCGTTAAAATCAGAAACAATCCAATCATCCGGAACCTACGACATACAGCAATCTGAGTGTGATTGAAAATCGTTTAACCCAATGCTCATACCTTGAGATCACTGGAACCCTCCTCCCCTATTATGGTCACATTGGGAAATAGCTTTGTCAGCGAAGCGATAATGCACCGTTGAGCCGATCGATCCGCCTCAGTTTGCAAGTCATCCTTGCCCTTCTCGACAATGCCCAAATCACCCTTGGCCATTACGTCGCGGATGATTCGCCCCGCACGACCGGCAATCTGAATCGAGCTGGCCACTATCCGCATCACCAGCGGGGCACTGACACTGGCCATTGCTGTCTGGAACTTACAATGTTTCCAAACAGTGGAATGATGGCTACGGCGGGTAATCCGAGTTGATCCGGCAGGATTAGCTGATGCGAAAACAAAACAAAGCCGTCAGCTTTTTCGCAAACACGAACGCTGATAACGATCCGCCTGTCGTCGGGGAAGGTCGGAAATATTTCACACTTTTCAACTGTCAACCGGCAACAATAAGAGTTACAAAAGGTGTGGGGCAATATTGAAGTTAGCGTCGGTAGCAACTTTTTCAAATGCATAAAAAATTAAACGATTTTTGCTTCTTTCCAAAAAATAAAGATAAAAAATGGAACCCCAGATGCGAATTTTCAAAAACTAATACAAAAAATCATTTCGCAGGAGTTACTGGAATATATATTATAACAGAGTCCAAATTTCCGCTAACCTAAACTGGGGTGGCATTGCGCGTTTCATTTCGAAACGAGTAGATAGCGTATTATTGCAGTTGAGCTTCGAGCATTACGTAATGGTTTGATCGAGCATTTTTTTACTCGAAAGTGATAAAAAATGGTCGATGAGTTGAAAACGTTCGTTTGTACCTAAGTTAGTCAACAAACAACAAAACTATTCAAGTCAACAAAACATAAATAATTTCATTAAAAATTTGTGAAGCGAGGAAACATTAATTTGATAGATTCCACTGGCGAGTAGATTCAAAGTAGGGGCCAACTTTAACGGAGCAGAAATTTTACTTGTGCAGTTTGGAGGGAATTATTGTATTCAAAATAGGTTTGAGTGCTCTCCGCTTCATCTTGAAATGTTGACGAAACCATGAAAAAAAATTCTTTTGCATCAGGAAATAGCTAACCTTGTTTCATTCAATATAAGCCTATAATACCTATACCTTATTGTTTACATCTTTCTATATTCCTGAAACCATTTTCATCACTAGAAGATTCGCAGAAAAACATTCACAGGTTAATTATTTTGTTTTAAGGACTAATCTTATTATAAACGTAGAAATGCCAATCTCTATGGGCACTATTGATATATGGCGGAATATTTCCAATATTAGATATTACAAAGTTATCGTTCCATTATAAGGCGTCGATGTGATGTCAATGTGTCGGATAAACGACAAATATCAAAATTTATCAACCGATATCGTATAATATTACCGAAATATTTTGAAGTAGAATACTTGTCTCAGGAAGTTCGGCTACATAGGGATGTAAAATGAAAATCTAAAACCGAAAAAAGGGAAAAATATGTCCAATTTCAAATGCTAATAAATCGGTTAGTATTCGATGGATTTCCTTCGTTCTTGTAGTAATAGATTGGAAAATCTTCTAAGATTCTTACCAAAAGAAGATAATTGTAATTTTATTATTCACACTATTATACTTTTGAAAATAGTCAAGCCTTGTCAAAATGAAAAATTCGACCTCTGATTGGTCGTTATATGATTGCTTCCGAAGCACGGTCGACATAATCATATACCTTGCAATTGAAAACATGCTATTTGGCCTATATAAGAGCCTGTTTCAGCCGGAGCCGCTCATAACAGTTCTAGACAGCGACAACAGCAGTCGTCCTTCCTTAGCAGCAGCACTAGCCCTGTGGTTAGTCACCACGTCTCAGGAGCAGCGCGGTTCTTCTCAGCGTGTGTCGCCAGACTGCCATTATTCCCCCCGTGTTGGGGCAGCATGAAGATTGCCATTAGGAAATCAAATTTTGAACATCAAAATGCCTTTTTCAATGCAAATAAACAAGTCATTGAAAGTTAATAATTTTTGACAACGCAAGCAAGCGTTCTGTGTTGGATCCTAGCAATAAAAATCTGTCGCGCCCGTCTAATTTACTGAATGTGAAATAGCTTCCACAGTGCATGTTGTCCGTGTATCTTAATTCCCCGAATGTTAGGGCAGTTCAAAGGTTGCGATCAGCAACCGATTTTGAACCGCAAAATGCCCTTTTCAAGGCAAATTAACAAATAATTGAAGGTTAATAATTTTCTGGCATCGACACAAGCAGACATTCTGTGCGGGATGCAATCAAATTCTGTTGTAGTTGTCTAATTTTTACTTTATTTAGCAAATCCCCCACTTTAAAGGCAGCGCAAAGGCTGCGATCAGCATAACCGACTTTGAATAACAAACTGCCCTGTTAGAACGCATTCACAAAAGCAGTTAGTTCGACTATGCAGAGCTAATATGAAGTTGATTCAATCAATCAGCATGAGCAGAATTTCGTCATCTCCCAGCTGCCAAGTTGCAACATGATTTAACACGCAACAGCGAGCAAATGAAATCGCCTGATGTTACTAGCCGCAATACGGTTAGGGGTTAAATCGTGGCGTGTGTGAGAGCACCATCGGTGTTTATTCGCTGGATACAAAAATCAAATGCGAATTGTGGAATAATTCGTCTAAAGAACATTAGAAACTGGTACGACTGAAAAGAAAGGCGTGGCCTATTTTGTAGCACCCTTCGGCTATTAAAGAGTGTTTCTGGGAAAACTAGCTTCATTCATCAGTCGGATGGTGAGCTGGATGGACCGTCCACAACGTTGACAGCAGTAGCAGCAGATATCAGCACTCAGCAGTAACAGAGGATAGCAGCGAGTTGCGTCTGTGGCTGCCTTCAAATTAATCAAATCACTTGCCCTGTGGTTGGTCACCACGTCTCAGGCCTCTGCCAGGCTGAACGCCAACGCGAGCAATCGGGCGAGATTTTTGCCGTACATCAGCCGGCACTTCCTCTAATGGAAAAGTTGGATCATTTTGTTTAGAAGAATATTACTGTCGATAATATTACAGAGATGCGATTGCATTATTATGAATAGAATAGAATAGAATTACGATGCCATTCCTGAAAGCGAAACCACTATTTTCCTGCTATCGGAGCATCCTTGCCGGTTGAGGGTTTCGGCCTTCCTCCGGTGAAGCTCTGCCTTATTTTGGCAACTACACAAGCATACTGGATGTTGGCAATCAAAACTTCTGCTGGCTGTCTGATTTTCAGTGTGAAAACAGCCTTTAACAATGTTATCAGTGTGCCTGACTACGATTTGGTAATATTGTTTGAATTAAATGTTTACAAAATTTTACAATATTCCTCTTTCTCACATTTAATAAAAAAGGTAATACGGTGCCTTCGTCATACGTAAGTTCACCATAACTCCCGCTATCGGCGTAACACAAGGATGCAATCAGCGTCATATCCGATTTGTTTTTCAACAACAAACTGTTCTTTTTAGGACAACCAAACAAATGAATTGAAGATTTAAAATTTTCTCGTTCTGAGCTTTAACCAAAAGTAAATTATCTTAATTTGGATTCACATGTACATATACTCTGACTGTTGAAACTTGTTTGCGCCGCAAAGAGTTTGTACTTTCCTGTTCCGTGAGGTCGTATTTATATGTGCAAACTGAAATTGAGTAGTACTTCAACTTCATTTGCACAGAATTTTCAATACTGCCAATGAGCGGTCAACATTTATTTACTAGGAAAAATGACTGACACGCAAGCAGCCGGGTTAACTCTCTTGCAAAAGTATTCTACTTCAACTTTGCGGTCGTGGCTTTGCACACAACCCTCCTGTGATTTTTCATAAAAATAAAGTTGTTTGGCCCTAGACAAATCTGACATTTATTTTCGAGTCAATGTTTGCTCGAAATAAACTACGAATACTACGCAATACCAGCTCCATCTCGAAACGAGTTTGATTTCTCTCGATTTGAGTTACTCGAAGCGAAATGAGCAATGTCACCCCAGAATACGTAACTTTTTCAGATAACAAATCCGGAGTACTTCGTGATAAGGGCGAATCTAACAAACTGTAAACAAATAGAGATTTTACCGAAAACGTATGAAGTGAGCTACTATCTACCTTAAAACTTCGAAAAAATAATGTATCTCTTTTCTAACTATTGAATAGTACGATGTTTGTTAAGGGCGAAATCTACTTTATCTCAAAACGAGATAAAATGAGGAATACGCCCTTTTTGTTGTTTACGTTAGAAAAAGGCGAACCTTGACTTCGTCTTGATGAATGGGCGAAATCAAAGCTGTCAACAAAATAAACATTAAAAGCAAAGGGCGTATTCCAATACAATAACGTCAACACGGCGTATAGTGAAGGGCGATACTGTCGAGCGAATGAAAATAAGGCGCATAGTAAAGGGCGATACTGTCGAGTAACTCAAAATAAGGCGCATAGTAAAGGGCGATACTTTCGAGCAGATCTAAATAAGGCGCAAAGTAAAGGGCGATACTTTCGAGCAGATCGAAAAGGTTGCATAGTAAAAGGCGAAACTATAAATTCTCGAATATAGAATGTAAAGCGACTGAAATTCAAGTTTTAGGTTCACCATGTACAAAGCTAGAACAATTTCGCTTTCATTAGAGTATTTGGATGACAAATGAATTGTTCCACCGTTATCTAGGATTTGAATTTTTGATTGAAAACTTTGTTAGTCTTTTTTGAGTTTCGTAGTCATTGTAAGATTCGCCCTAATCACGAAGTAGTCCGGAAATACTGTTATGGTTGAATTGCAATTATTCTTCAAAAATATCTGGCAACTCTGTTTACACTGCAAGAAAAAAGGATCGCTGTCAACTTGTTGTAAACAAACGCTCCTAAAGTTTCTTTTATTTGTGTTGCCCATCGGACGGCTGAAGGCACCTAAAGTTATTCGCTATTGCTAGATTACACTAGAAATAGTTGTTTTTAAAAAACAACAATAATTAAACAGTTCAAGTATGTCCAGTACACCCGCATCCGAACGGCTTCACTCGAGGGACTCACTGTCGAAGGAGGCACTGGCAGCAATCAAGAAAGTTTTCAAGCGGGAGCAAGGAGGACCTTCGAAGTGCCGGATTTGTGGTAATCAACTAAAAGTCGACAAATTTAGCAATTTAAAACGGCACATGCAAAACCTGCACCAGCGTGAATATGCGGAAATACTGGTAGCAAGTGGTAGCAACATCGAAGAGATGAAGATAGCTTCTTTTGCGCCAGTTACTTTCGATCAAAACTTTCTGGCCGAGTGCTGCGTCAAGATGGTCACCGTAGGGGGGCTTCCGTTTGGTGTGTTGGAACGGCCAGGTATAGCAGATTTGCTCGGCTTCAGAATACAACGTCAGACTGTTCTCCATAGTATTTCGTTAACAGTGGAAGCCTTTCGAGAGAAAATCATAGATGAGCTTAAAGGTCAGATCATATGTGTCAAACTGGACACTGTAACAAGAGCAGGACAAAGCGTTGTGACCGTCTTTTCACAGCTTCTACGCGCAGGGAAATTCGAGATGAGAACGTTGGCTGCCTATGATCTTGATTTTGCAACCCCAGCTGAGGAGATGAAAGCTAAAGTCATCGAAACGCTAGGTGATTTTGGTGTTGATGCAAGCCAAATATATGCAATTACTACGGATAACGGAATAAACTATCCGATTGCTACGCAACTTGTGTACAATGCTAAACGTGATGCTTTGCTGTCTGTTGATAATGGTATCAGTTTTGATGACGAGGACGTTGGTTTTAGTGGCGAAACAGACCAACTAGAAGCCGGCGATTATCTCGAAGGGAATACTAAAGAAGAAGATGCTCTCAGTGTGATTACGCATGCTATTGATGAAGGCGTAATATGTGCTGCGAATGCGTTCCATTGTTGCGCACATGATGCCATTAGGTCCCTGAAACTAAAGAAACAATTAGACGAGATTCGAATTGTGGTTAATTACCTGCGTACAGAGGAGTGAGTATTTCGTTTGCTTAGCATGTTAAAAAACTATTGTTTTTTTTTACTTTTTAGACTTCGAAAGTTGTTCGTACGTAACCACCTGTCCATCCCAAAGCTTGAACCCGAAATCAGATGGAATTCCGTATTTTCCATGCTGTCACAGCTGATTGACCAAAAGCTGTTCATCAACGAGTTGATGGATGAAAATGATGAACCCATGTTAACTGCGGAGCATTGGACATTCATTGAAAAATTTGTCGAAGCATTTGATCCATTTCATTCAGTAACACATACCCTTCAGGAGGAAATAATGACAATGGGAGATTTTTATCTGCTTTGGCTTGAATGCTTGCTCAGAATCGAAGAGTTGGCAAATAACTATATCGCGAAAGCATTGATCGCTGCCTTGAATAGTAAACAAGAGCATTTATTTGAAAGCCGATTTTTCCTAGCTGCTCTTTACTTTGATCCTCGAATTAATTACGGTGGCTCCGAGTTGCTCTCCGAGGAGCACAAGTGTATCGCTATTGATCAGATACTTAAGTTATGGGAAAAAATCCGTCACACGGAATCGATAGAAGTTTCCGCTCACGCGGAAAATGGTTCATCTAATTCATGCTCAACGAATTTCAGACTCGTGGAGGCAATGCTGCGGAAAAAACATTCACTCAAAGACTTGGGGCGTAGCGCAGTTGAAAAGAAACTGAAGGAGCTTGCCCTCCAGCCAAGGATTTCAGCTGAAAGCAATGTGCTTGTGCACTGGGAACAGCGGAGAAACAGTGAGCCCGAATTGTATAAATTGGCCCAAATTGTCCTCAGTGTCCCCTGCACGCAGAACACTGCGGAACGTGCGTTCAGCGCGCTTGGTTTTGTGCTTTCGAACCGTCGGCTAAAGCTGAGTAAAATGACGCTCAGCGATATGGTTTTCGTGAAACTAAATCACGACCTTTTTCAACAAGTCGAAATCGATTACATGAAGTCAAGGTCAAATTACACCCCGTGACCGAGTCGCATGTTTAGGTTAGAGTTTTTACGTTAACGAAATGACCATAATAAATTTTTTAAATTATTATTCGAATGAAACAAACTTCGAAGCATAACGTTTCCTTTGTATGTCGTGGTTCAGTAATAAAGACAGTTTTTTTTTCTTATGTATATAGAACAAAAATCAGCTGCAAATATATGTATATATCGACTCTTAACGAACATCCACCGCGAGAGGGATAAATCCAGAACAAAAGGACATTAAACACGATTTGACTACGCTGGCTAGTTTGACTTGTGACCAAGAATGGAAATTTTCATTCACTCGCAATATTCCGTACATTTCCGAACTGGTTAGCGGAACTGTTAGCGTTACTAAAATCTTCGCTCAATATTGCGTGATTTGAACCTGGTTCAACAGAGCGCTGGGCGAACCTATAAGTATCATTAGGATCTTTTACTGGGTTCAATTGAAATACGAAGGAAGTTTAGGCAGTGGAAAAAAAGCTGAATGTGAAAATTCATTAGTTTGATATCACGCGAAATTGGGTTGTTTAGCTATTCACGGATTTCCGATTGTTATACATCATCTGAAAGAGTGTAATTTTCTAAGCAAAACGTGATTTATTAAAACTTTATATTAATATCCTTCGGTTTTTAAATGAAGAATAAAAATTCGCTCTAAATCGCTATAATGACAGTTTGTATATGGGCGAACTGTCATTGTAGCGATTCGAGCAGTTTCAAAACGTGATTTAAGAAGCGAAAGACAGCGATAGATTTTTTTTTAAATCACGTTTTACTTAGAAAATGCAGATCTTTCAGATGATATAAAAAGCTGATATAGCTAAACAACCCAATTGTCATAGAGTAACCCCAATTTATGCGTGTACAGATATTAGAGTCATGATTCATGATGACAGCGGCTGAATCCCGAACGCAGGGCAGGGATGCCACATTTTATTCTGTATTTAGAATTTCAACAAATATGTGTATAGGACAGAAATCTATCAGATTTTGCGAAAACCTTTTATAAGCCGGTATCTTTTTGCAAAAATATGTAATCTGTGTATACCGTGTATACAGATATGTTAAACAACTCATATTACACAGAATGAATCTGTATATGTGGCACCCCTGCTCGTATGTGTGCTCCGCACATCACATCGCACCGCGTTCGTAGACGGGCCAGTTTGTCTTCGACAGTCAGCACAACTATTTGTCCAACTGAATAAATTAATCAATTTGACCGTGAACAGGTTTTCATCCTATCCATTATTTTTTGCAACTTGGTCGTGATTGGGATCAGCAGGATTCACTTTGTACAAAACTATCCAGTAATTATTCAACCATGTCTCGAGTTCTGGTCGGAGTTAAGCGAGTAATCGACTATGCTGTCAAGGTAAGAACAAAAAAAGCGAACAGTGCTTGCAAAGTCAAGAGATAATAGACTGATAAGCGAGGGAGCCAACTAAATCTAACCCCAAGCTGTTACACAAGAGGGTGTTGAATGTATAATGATTTTCCGATCAACTTTTGCTCGCTCTTCCAGATTCGAGTCAAGCCGGATAAGACCGGTGTCGTGACCGAGGGTGTAAAGCACTCGATGAACCCTTTCGATGAAATCGCTGTTGAGGAAGCGGTCAAAATGAAGGAGAAAAAAATCGCAGCGGAAGTTGTGGCCGTTTCTGTTGGACCCGCACAGGCCCAAGAAGTGCTGCGTACAGCGCTGGCAATGGGTGCTGACCGAGGTATCCACATCGAGGTTGCCGGCAAGGATTATGAACTGCTTCAGCCGATACATGTATCGAAAATTCTAGCCAAACTGGCTCAGGAAGAGAAGGCCGATCTCGTAATTCTTGGCAAACAGGCCATCGATGACGACTGTAACCAGACAGCTCAAATGACGGCTGCAATACTTGACTGGCCGCAGGCCACATTCGCCTCCAAAGTGGAGAAGACGAGTGATGGTCTTACGGTGGTAAGAGAGGTTGATGGCGGTTTGGAAACGATTAAGACTAAGGTTCCGGCTGTGATCAGCGCCGATTTACGTCTCAACACCCCCCGCTATGCCACTTTGCCCAACATTATGAAGGCCAAGAAAAAACCGATCAAAAAGTTAGCCCCGAAGGATCTCGGTGTAGACACAACACCGCGTATCGAAGTCATATCGGTGGAGGATCCACCGGTGCGCCAGGCTGGATCAATTCTGCCCGATGTGGACACTCTGCTGGGCAAACTGCGTGACGGCGGTCACATTAAGTAATCGAGTGCGGTTACACCCGGTTCGGCCGTGATCGTGAGTGCATTTTTTGTTGTTCGCTTTCTATGTGTGTTTATAAAACCATCAAGCTGAAAGTTTTTACTTTAGATCATGTCTGTGTTAGATAGCGAAATACAATCATCAATAAAGAAAACGAAAAGATCAAGTGCTTTCTTTTATGTTGCTTACTGTGCAGTTCTTTCATCCGAACAACAATGTACTTTGATCGCTCGCTTTCCGGCTCACGGTTACAACAAATGAGAACGAACTTTGGAATTTAGTATTCAGAAGTTTGCTTTTTATAGCGCAAATTTGCGCAATGACTGCCGGAAACAAAATAATGTCTCCCCTCAGTGGTAAAATTATGTAACGCAGAGATGGATGGTTGAGGCAAAATTACCGGCGTTTCAGACGCACGTTAGATTTTTGAAAGCGTTTTGATGATGATGAATTTATGCGTGAAAAAAATCAATGTCAATGCATCGATTAACCATTTTAGGGCCTTTACATACACATCTGTAAAACATACTCAAATTGATTGCAGCACATATTCTAATGTTCATCGATTCAACAAACATCACTACTGAGTACGAATGCCAAGAAAATAATTTCGGAATAATGAACCTCATAAATTTACCTACACTGCTTCTAGTACTCCAGAAACAGACTGTTCAAATCTTCGTCGATACTAACCGGTAGGGGCCAGCACCGTTTTTTGTGCTTACTAAAGGTCGCATCGTCGCTGAATCGTTTCAGGCAGGTTTCACATTGGAAGGGCTTCTCGCCGGTATGGATTCTGAAAATAACGACGAAAACAACGCATGAATTTCTCCCGCTCGTTTGAACAAAAAAAAAAAACTTACCGTCGATGGATAACCATCTGATCCTTGCGCATAAACGTCTTCTGGCATATGTCGCACTGAAACTGCTTGCCGTGCGTATGCATGAGGACGTGCTTCCGCAGGGCGGCCTTAGTTTTGTACGATTTATTTATACACACACGGCAGTCATACTTGCGCACCTCACTGTGCTTGTTTTCCACGTGATTCTGCAAACGCTGGATCGTTGGATTGCGGAGGCCACAGTAACTGCAGGCATACTTATCGGTGTGGACTTCTTTGTGGTGACTGAGATGCTGCTGACTAAGGAAGGTTCGCGGGCAATCGGGACACTGCACGTACGGGTAAACCTCCTCGGTATGGTCCTCCCGAATGTGGTCAATCAATTCGTTTGATTTATTATGTTGTCGTTTGCAGAGTTTGCAAGTTAGGTGGTATGGTTTAAATTGTACCACCGGTGCAGGTTTGTTGCGATGCACCGTCTGCCTGTGGATGTAGAGTGCGTGGTAATTTTTGAACGATGCACGACATTCCTGGCAGACATGCGGGTTAATGCCCTCGTGAACCATGGTGATGTGATTGCGCAGCTCGAGAACTCGCCGAAAGCAAGCGTCGCACTTGTCACAGTTGTACGGTTTTTCGTTGGTATGCACTAGCATGTGCCGCTCTAGGCTAGACGTGGCAGTAAATGTTCTGTCGCAAATATCACAAGTAGGTGCTTTGTAATGCTCGTGCTTCACTTTGATATGTTGATTCAGTTTGCTAGGACATTTAAAAACCTTACTACAAACATTACACGGGTTCACGGTCGGCCAAGATTTGTTAACTTTGCGACTGTTTGCGATCCCGTGGGCTTTGTATTCGTGAACTTTTACGTGTAAGACTGAGGAAAATTTAGCCGCACAAATGCTGCACTTGTTCGCTCGTTCTGACCACTGGTGCCAGCTGAGATGCCGGTTCAATGCAATCACATGAGAAAAATCCAACATACATTCATTGCAGCGGTATCCATTTCTGGTGGCGTGGAGCTTCGTTAAATGCGACAGTAGAACGCTGGTATTAGGAAATACCGTCATACAAATGTAGCACTTTTTACCCTGATCTTTCTCCTTTTTAAGTGGACTCCCTAGAAAGGTCATTGCCAATTCATGTGCCTGTGACTTCAAATTTTGTTCTGTATCGCTTTTGGAATCCAACATTGTGAGTTCTTCTTCTATAAAAGCATCGACGGGGGGATGCTCCAAGGTGAAATTATTATGAATTTCTAAAGCGCTCGTCTGGGCAATTTCGATCAAAGCTGTAAACTCTCTCTCGGCTTTGAGAAACATCGTACGTATTGCCAGCAGAATCTCAACGCGTGCCAGGCATTGCATACAGATTAGAGGCAGAAAGTCCTCGTCTCGAAGGGTTATGTTCAGTGCTTCAGCAACGCTAGCAGCGATGGAATTTTCCCCCAGGATATCGGCTATCGAAGCCATCTCTTCCGTAAAATGAAAGTTCAAACACAGCCGGCAGCTTCCTACTTCCACACAACCTTTATCACTGAAAAATTAACCTAATATTGTATTACAACATAGGTAAAGCCACATCGACCGCGAACAGTTCACTCACCAATGGGTAAATAGAGTTGGTTCTTGGTAGTAAAATTCGTCCGGCTTCGACTGTTCCAAACCGGTGACGAAGTGCCGCTCACAAATTTCATACTTGAACAGTTCCTGTTCATCGCTGATTTCCAATTCCAACCCAGAACCAACCTGAATTGCTTGATGCCATCGTCTCGAAAGTGATCCATGGCGGGGAAAAAGTTTGAAGCTTCCTTCCGTTGTACCACAGGTCGAAACAACGCACGGCATAATTTTTATTTTTTTACAGAAACACTCCAATCAAACTTTCAACCTTTAGTTTCTGATGAAAAATCGGTTTTCTGTTGTGAATTGGTGGGCAGCAAATAAAAACATGGGGATTGTTTACAAACTCCGTTAAGAAAAATTGCTCGCATTCAGGGTTGCATTTTTATTTTTTATTTTTGAACAGACCATTCTTCGAGACGTTTCTGAACTCAATTCATGAATGAAATTTTGACAGAAAGCTCGAAACCGCTGACATAACGCACGTGAAAGCAACACCAATATCAGCAGGATTTGTCAGTTCGTAAAATGGTCTATAAAACGGCTTTGGCGCTTATATCTGGAATACTTTGTGATAAGGGCGAATCTAACAAAATGAAAAGGGTTAACAAAAAATTCTTACAGAATCAAATGGAGAACTCTATAAAGTGAGCTTTTACCTACCTTTCTTTGAAAAAATATTGTATCTCTTTTTTAACTATTGAAAAATTCAATATTTGTTAAAAGCGAAATTATTGTTTCTTGATAAAGAACGTCTAGTTCGGTTGACGTGTGTAACAAGAATAAAAAAGTTTTAATCATCACAAATAGTCATGGCTTACTCTACGTAATCCTAACAATCCTCCTTAAGCTAGGACTCCTAAGGCTTCACGATTTTTTTCCAATTTTACGCGTTGCAGCGGTTTCGTGAGACCATCGGCTAGTTGATTTTCAGAATTAACATAGTTGATTGCGACGACTCCTTTTTCCAAGGCATCTCGTATGTAATGATGACGAATGTCGATGTGCTTGGTCCGAGGATTGTAACCACCGTTCTTTGCCACTGCGATCGTGCTCTGGTTGTCGCATTTGATGGTGATAGGACCGCACTTTTCAAATTGCGCTGTCAGTCCTTTCCACCACGACGCTTCTTGCACAGCAGCTGAAAGCGCCATATATTCTGCCTCGCAAGTCGACAAAGCGATCGTTGGTTGCCGTTTGCAACACCAAGAGATTGCTGCTCCTTGTAGGGTAAAGATGTAGCCGCTTGTTGACTTTCGGTCATCCATGTCGGCTGCCCAGTCAGCGTCACTATAACCAGTAATGGTGTTGTCACCGTCCTTGCGGTAGGTTAATTTCATCTTTGATGTGCCACGTAGATAGCGTAACAAGGTTTTTACAGCACTCCAATGTTTCGGCCCTGGGTTAGAGTTGTACCGGCTAAGATGATTGACGGCATACAAGATGTCCGGTCGAGTGCACTGAGCGAGATACATCAGGCTTCCAACGGCTTCCTGGTACGGAATATTGACCATCTGTCCTGCTTCCTGCTCGTCTTTCGGTGACATGTCCTTGTTAAGTCTGTCAGTCATTGGTACCTTTGCTGGCTTAGAATTTTCCATGTTTAATTTTACCAGCATCGCTTCGATGTAGGCTTCTTGATCCAAGGATATGGCATCTTTGGTGCGAGTGATTCTGATCCCCAGACAGTTTTTCGCGGAGCCCAAATCCTTCATGTGGAAATGTCCATCGAGGAACGCCTTTGTTTGCGCCGTCCAACCACTATCGTTTGAATATATCATAACATCGTCGACATAAACAGCCACGAAGATCATGCTGCGGGCTTGGATGCGATAGTATACGCAGGGGTCATACTTCACCTGAGTCAGCCCGAAGTCCTTCAGTAGCTGGTCTAGCTTTTTGTTCCAGACGCGGCTTGACTGCTTTAAACCGTATAGTGCCTTGTTTAGTCGGCACACCAGTGAAGGAAATTGACGGTCTTCGAATAACGGGGGTTGCTCCATGAATATTTCCTCCGTCAATTCACCCTGGAGGAAAGCGGTCACAGCATCCATTTGTTGTATGTCCAAATCGTACTTCGCTGCCAATGCGAATAAATATCGCAGCGAACTGTGACGAACCACCGGGGAGTATGTTTCGTCATAATCTACCCCCTTTCGCTGCGAAAATCCTTTGATGACAAGGCGTGCCTTGTACCGCTCGAGGTTTCCGTTGCTGTCCAACTTTGTTTTATATATCCACTTGCAACGTATCACCTTCCTACCCTTAGGAAGTTCAGTCAGCGTCCACGTTCCGTTGTCAATTAATTCGTTGTACTCCTCCTGCATGGCCAACTTCCACTTGTCGGCATCATCACGAGACATTGCTTCTTGAAGCGTCCTTGGGTCGTCGAAAATCACGCTTGCATTTTCCTGCTGCTGAAAAGCCACACCACTGAACTGGCTCGACGTCTCAGGACCCAGGGATGACTTTCTTGCCTCAGCGGTTGCTTCATCCATTACCTCATTGAGATGTGTTGGATCGATGTCATCGGATGCAGGATTCTGGTAAAAGTTAGAACGGGACACACCTTTGCACGATATAACAAAGTCATTGTACTTGCCTGGAAGTTTGTGCACGCTGCTCCAGCTTAAAAAGTTCATCTTCACGACGTCCCGTTGCCACTACGCCACCGCTTGAGTTTATCACCTTGCAACCGGCGTTGTTAAAAACCATCGTATACCCCCAACTTACTATCTTGTTGACTGAGAGGAGATTTACTGATAACATCGGGATGTATTGAACGTCGTTCACCGGAATTTTAGATTTTTCGTCACAGACAGGTGTGAGGACAACAGTTCCTGTTGCCTCAATGTTCATTGAAGCCTTGTTTGCGGCCACTACCGTGCCACTAGAGCACTTCATGTTTCGCAACAATTCCTTATTCCGTGTCATGTGGTTTGTAGCTCCTGAGTCAAAATACCAATCAGCATCATTGACCGCTTTAAAAGTCGACAGGACGGTACAAAAGGCATCTCCTTTCTTTATATTTCTGCAATCCTTTGCAATGTGCCCATAGTTTTGACACTTTCTGCACTTTGGTCCTTTCTGATAGTTGGATTGCTTTGACTGATTGGTGGGCTGATTGTGGTTACCACGACTCTGGTTTCCAGCATAATAGTGCGTGCCATGGCCATGGTTACGTTTTCCCTTTGACAACAACGCCGCATCCGACGTGGCAATTTGCAGTTCTTGCAGCAGTTTTGTTAATATCCAGTGTGATAACCATCGGTGTGCTATCATTGACTTCCAACACTTGGGAAACGACATCAGCTTCGTTAATAAAGGTGACATCACGGCTTTTGAATACCTTCTTCGTCCGCGGATCATAGACACGGTATCCCTTTGTGTCCTCGTCGAAGCCAACCATACGGCGTTCGTATGCCTTGGGATCCCACTTACGACGCTTTTGTTTCGGGATGTGTACCATCACTTTTGCTCCAAAGATCCGCACATGTGACAAATTTGGTTTATTTCCACTCCAGCATTCTTCGGGTGTCATGTCATGGCCACGAGTTGGTGAACGGTTGATGAGGTAAACGGCTGTTGAAACTGCTTCAGCCCAAAACGATTTTTGCAGTCCTCCTTCGAATAGCATACATCTTGCACGCTCAATGATTGTCCGGGTGGCACGCTCTGCCATACCATTTTGCTGGGGGGTGTAGTCGTTCGTTCGCTGATGCCGAATACCAAACCTCTCCAAGTAGCTCTGGAATTTCTTGTTGGTATATTCCAGTCCATTGTCGGTTCGAATAACTTTGATTTTTTGTCCAGTCTGGCGCTCCGCCAGCGTATGAAAATTTTGAAATGCCTTTAGTACTTCATCTTCCGACTTTGTTCGCAAAAAATAAACAAACATTCGTCGTGATCTATCGTCTATGAATGCAATGTAGTACCGACTAGATCTTCCAATTCAAGATAAGTTCGTACAGCAAACTTCCACGATGGCCAGTTTTCTCTTCCCGATAGCCGTTCGATTCCCGGCAAGCTTGAAACGGATTGAACAGAGCTTGATCCTACTAGATTTCCAGAGGCCATTTCAGTCTTCTGATATTCAGTTCGAAACAGTGATAAGGCCCATAACCTATTGTTTCTTGATAGAGAAAGAACGTCTAGTTCGGTTGACGTGTGTAACAAGAATAAAAAAGTTTTATTAATCACAAATAGTCATGGCTTACTCTACGTAATCCTAACAGAAATTTATTTATGAAAAAGGACCACATCCGACGAGATTTTCAACCAGTTACCAAGTTACAGTTATCAATCAGATGTTCAAAAATATACTCATAGGTATTTTCTAAATCAGAATCATCAAGTTTCGAGTTATTTTAAACTGAGAATTTTTTTATGCGGTGGATACATAAAAAAATTTCAAATGATTTTTTCATACGATTTATTTTGTGCGGTCCCTATTCCGCGCACAAAAACAGGTTTGACTGAACTGGATGCTGCATAAAATTTCTTATTTTAGGCAAATATCGCAAGCAAAACAGCATTTGTTGATATCAATGCCTGGTTTGTTAATAACGCGAGCTCCACATAGCGAAAGCATTACCACTTACGATTAAATGACGATTGAAAGTTTTCAAAATGAAAATAAGATGAATGTCTGTTTTCTGTGGTAAAACTAAGGTCTGAAACATGCTGAACGCCAACGCGAGAGATCGGGCGAGGTTCGTGCCGTAGATTAATGAACAACCGTAAGTAGAGCTTTTGACTGTTCGATTGAAACTTTTCAGTTACAGTCGGCCAAATTTTATTATGCTAAAAGAAGCCCCAAAGAAAATCCCGTAAGGAATTCTAAAAAAGTTCTTTACAAAATCAATGCAACATATTTCGGGTGGGAGCGAGACAAATGCAGGGCTGCGCAGCTACACCGCCTTCATAAACTACTCAAACAGTGATTTTATTCAGAGGTTGGTACCATTCGAGTAGTTCATTTTGTACCAACTTTTTTAGAAGATTTTTTTCTGAGTGTTTTTTTTTTCCTGTGTGGACTCATCACTGCGACCAGAGATTAGATCTATTGTGATATTGCCCAGGTGTTTTCTGTACTTCGCACTTCATATTATTGGCAGTATCGTTATTGAAGTAAGTGATGCCACATACATAAGACATACGTAACACTCAGGAAGAAATCTTCCAAAAAAGTTGGTACAAAATGAACTACTCGAAAGTACCAACCTCTGTAAAAAAAACCTCTGTTTAAGTAGTTTATGGAGGTTGTGTACCTGCGCAGCCCTGCATTTGTCTCGTTCCCACTCGAAAAATGCAGCATTGATTTTGTAAACAACTTTTTGACAGTTTCGTAAGGGATTTTGTTGAGGGCTCGAGTAGAGCCGCTATGAACAAAATTCATTCCGTTCATTTTCGTCGAGCAGTTCATACTGATGTTGGTACCGAGTGATGTGGGGCAAAAAGTACAAAAAAAAACGCCAGTGTTACGTATGTCTTAGTATGTGATATAAACGCGCTAAAAAGTCAAGTTTACGCTCGCTGCGTTTTTTCACTAGTGTTTGCATGCGTGAGAAAAGTAAACCCAAATGAAAAAGATGAGATACATAACCTTCGATGGATCGAATTTGTTTACAGTTCCAAGCCAATTTTCGCAGATTGGATTTTTACGCTCGTGAGAAAATGAACTTTTTTTAAATTTACACTTCGCTTGGAACTCTATAGCAGGCTTTATGATTTAATATATGATAATTACCATTCAGCCACATACATAAGACAAACGTAACACTGCCGTTTTTTTCTGGCACACGTTGCCCCATAGTACTCCGTAGTTCATCCTGTCCAACTGCTCGACAAATAATGAACAAAATGAATTTTCTTTTTCTCGGCTTTATCGAGCCCCAAAAAAAATCCCATAAGGAACTAACAAAAAGTTGTTTACAAAATCAATGCATCATATTTCGGGTGGGAACGAGACAAATGCAGGGCTGCGCAGGTACATCGCCTTCATAAACTACTCAAACAGTGATTTTATTCAGAGGTTGGTACCATTCGAGTAGTTCATTTTGTACCAACTTTTTTTAGAAGATTTCGTCACATACATAAGACATACGAAACACTGGCGTTTTTTTCTGGTACACGTTGCCCCATAGTACTCCGTACATCGCCCTGTCAAACTGCTCGATAAATAATGAACCAAATGAATTTTTTTTTCTCGGCCTTATCGATCCCCAAAAAAAATCCCATAAAAAACTGTCAAAAAGTTATTTACAAAATCAACGCAGCATTTTTCGAGTAGGAACGAGACAAATACAGAGCTGCGCAGGTATACTGCCTTCAAAAGCAACTCAAACAGAGATTTTATTCAGGGTGTGGTACCATTCGAGTAGTTCATTTGTACCAAATTTTTTGGAAGATTTCTTCCTGAGTGTTACGTATGTCTTATGTATGTGATTTCTTCCTGAGTGTTTTTTTTTCCTGTGTGGACTCATCACTGCGACCAGAGATTAGATCTATTGTGATATTGCCCAGGTGTTTTCTGTACTTCGCACTTCATATTATTGGCAGTATCGTTATTGAAGCAAGTGATGCCACATACATAAGACATACGTAACACTCAGGAAGAAATCTTCCAAAAAAGTTGGTACAAAATGAACTACTCGAAAGTACCAACCTCTGTAAAAAAAACCTCTGTTTAAATAGTTTATGGAGGTTGTGTACCTGCGCAGCCCTGCATTTGTCTCGTTCCCACTCGAAAAATGCAGCATTGATTTTGTAAACAACTTTTTGACAGTTTCGTAAGGGATTTTGTTGAGGGCTCGAGTAGAGCCGCTATGAACAAAATTCATTCCGTTCATTTTCGTCGAGCAGTTCATACTGATGTTGGTACCGGGTGATGTGGGGCAAAGAGTACCAAAAAAAAAACGCCAGTGTTACGTATGTCTAAGTATGTGATATAAACGCACTAAAAAGTCAAGTTTACGCTCGCTGCGTTTTTTCACTAGTGTTTGCATGCGTGAGAAAAGTAAACCCAAATGAAAAAGATGAGATACTTAACCTTCGATGGATCGAATTTGTTTACAGTTCCAAGCCAATTTTCGCAGATTGGATTTTTTACGCTCGTGAGAAAATGAACTTTTTTTAAATTTACACTTCGCTTGGAACTCTATAGCAGGCTTTATGATTTAATATATGATAATTACCATCCAGCCACATACATAAGACAAACGTAACACTGCCGTTTTTTTCTGGCACACGTTGCCCCATAGTACTCCGTAGTTCACCCTATCCAACTGCTCGACAAATAATGAACAAAATGAATTTTCTTTTTCTCGGCTTTATCGAGCCCCAAAGCAAATCCCATAAGGAACTGACAAAAAGTTGTTTACAAAATCAATGCATCATATTTCGGGTGGGAACGAGACAAATGCAGGGCTGCGCAGGTACATCGCCTTCATAAACTACTCAAACAGTGATTTTATTCAGAGGTTGGTACCATTCGAGTAGTTCATTTTGTACCAACTTTTTTTTAGAAGATTTCGTCACATACATAAGAAATACGAAACACTGGCGTTTTTTTCTGGTACACGTTGCCCCATAGTACTCCGTACATCGCCCTGTCAAACTGCTCGATAAACAATGAACCAAATGAATTTTCTTTTTCTCGGCCTTATCGATCCCCAAAGAAAATCCCATAAAAAACTGTCAAAAACTTTACGAACTAATTTAATTTTTTGTCATATTGACTTACATTTTAAGTTTAGTAAAGCGGGCAATGTATGTAGTTTCGCGGGAATGCGAAGATGAACGGGAATAGGTGTGACTAGGATTAGAAAATTTTTTTTTCCCTCGTCCAGACGTCTGGACGAGGGAAAATTTTTTCTAATTCTAGTCACACCTTCTATTCCCGTTCATCTTCGCATTCCCGCGAAACTACATACATTGCCCGCTTTACTAAACTTAAACTGTCAAATAGTTATTTACAAAATCAACGCAGCATTTTTCGAGTAGGAACGTGACAAAAACAGAGCTGCGCAGGTATACACACTTAACTGCATAATGTTTTCTCGGTAAAGTAAAATACCGAACTACTTGAAAACATTTTCGTTTACCGTTGTTCCGTAACAAAATTACTGAGAAATCGGAAACCGAATGAGTTTACCGGAATACCGTAAATTTGTTTGCCAAAAAAATCCGTAAAACAGCAAATTTCCAAGTTCAGTAAACTAAAATACCGAATCTCGGAAGCCTGGCATCATTTAACCGAGATCTCGTTGAACCAAAAAAGCTCTTACCGAGATTCCGAAAAATAGAACTGTCAAAATAACGAAAGCTTCACTATAAGTTTTGCTCGTGTTTCGGTTTAGATGTGAAAGGAACAGGTTTCGCGGTTAATTATCATTCCGAAGAAATCTGTAATATTCATATTAACTTACAATGTTGAGTAAGTATACAATATTATTTCTCAGATCTTGTTTGTGTACAAATATAATACTAAAAGAAAACAATAAATTCTTTCCTTACTCAATTTTGTAGGTTAACGGCTCGCTTCGCAGGATGGAAGTTGCAGTGATGGATGTTGTTTTATTTCCAAGAAGCAACACAACTCTCCTGTTTCTACCAATGCTGTAATAAGTTGAATCATTTGATTTCATCATTTCCTGGATTTATCTGAGAAATCACAAAATGCGTACTTCAGTAAATTTTACCGAAATTTCCGTAACAATTCGACAGTTGAAATTTCCGAGTCCCGGTAAAATATTACCGAGAATCTCGTTAAAGTTTGACAAGTTGTCAATTGTTGATTTTACATAATCTCGGTATTTTGATGTATTACCGAGATTTTTACCGAGATCTCAGCTGTTGAAATCTCGGTAATTCATTTTACCGTACTCGGTGATATTATCTAAGTGTGTACTGCCTTCAAAAACAACTCAAACAGAGATTTTATTCAGGGTGTGGTACCATTCGAGTAGTTCATTTGTACCAAATTTTTTGGAAGATTTCTTCCTGAGTGTTACGTATGTCTTATGTATGTGATTTCTTCCTGAGTGTTTTTTTTCCTGTGTGGACTCATCACTGCGACCAGAGATTAGATCTATTGTGATATTGCCCAGGTGTTTTCTGTACTCCGCACTTTATATTATTGGCAGTATCATTATTGAAGTAAGTGGTACCACATTCATAAGACATACGTAACACTCAGGAAGAAATCTTCCAAAAAAGTTGGCACAAAATGAACTACTCGAAAGTACCAACCTCTGTAAAAAAAAACCTCTGTTTAAATAGTTTATGGAGGTTGTGTACCTGCACAGCTCGCATTTGTCTCGTTCCCACTCGAAAAATGCAGCATTGATTTTGTAAACAACTTTTTGACAGTTTCGTAAGGGATTTTGTTGAGGGCTCGAGTGGAGCCGCTATGAAGAAAATTCATGCCGTTCATTTTCGTCGAGCAGTTCAAACTGGTGTTGGTACCGGGTGATGTGAGGCAAAGAGTACCAAAAAAATCGCCAGTGTTACGTATGTCTAAGTATGTGGTGATACGCTTATCATTCATATCCGTGCTCGAGTGTATGTTTTACCTTTCCGTTTTAAGCTTACTGCTCTACTATACCGAGCCACTGTCCATCCTAACAATATCGCCTAATTACAATTACCTGCAGAGAACTTTCATACGTTACTCACACCAGTTTTATTATAATAGGGACTTATTTTTGTTAGAAGGAGAGTCAACAGGGGTTCTGTAGAATTCAGACTGAAGGAAGGGTATGACCTGAGAACAGGGGGATGGCAACCCTATCACAATCCTACACGTTTGACAGTAGACTACATATCGGGACTTTATTTAAAATAAAGCCCAAAACAAAACTCGTTTGACGTTTTTTTTTGTGTTTACCGCAAAAAGGTTTAGACAGCGAATTAACGTATATTTTATGAATGTGGTTCGCTCATATACAAGTGTCATTCAAGCGATTTAGGACGATTTTTATTCTTCATTTAAAAATCGAAGGACAATAGACTTTCTTATCTGCGCTATTATTGGTGGTCGATTTCACTAATACAATTTTTATTTTTAGTTGCAAATAATCAACACGCTGGTGTTAACGAAAAATTTCCTCCTGTCCCCAACTTAAATTCAAGTTGTAAGCCGATTTTTAGTTCTATTAAATAATTAAATTTAGTTGATTTTTATCGCTTGCTAACCAAAAACTGCAAGTATTGTGCAAACTTGTTGTTTTATTATTGAATTACCAAGTATAATGAATGGTTTGCAGGTGAAGGAGCCGTCCAAAACAAGGTAACATTCGTGTGAAGCTGAGGCTGCTGGATGTTAAGTTTTCGTAGGAGCTCTGGATTATTGTACGGGAAGAGAATGAAAATGGCACCGATTGTTACTATAGTGATAAAAAACTACCCGCCTACGGATGAACATCTCATATATTTTGATTAATTGCAATAGTTTACACCCGATGTTGACGAAGAATGTTTATACTTCTTCTTCTTGTTTTTCAATTTTTGCCAGAGATGTTGACACATTAAACATAACCTCCATAGCACCCCCCTGCCTGAGAATAAACCCATGTTAAAGTCCTTTGACAACCAAATGGTCTGATTCTACTGAGACTCGAACTCACGACCACCCGCTTACCCAACCGAACTCTGTATCCTTGCGGCTACGAAGCGCCCAATTCCTGAGTGTTACGTATATTTTATGTATGTGGTTCGCTCATATACAAGTGTCATTCAAGTGATTTAGGACGTTTTTTATTCTTCGTTTAAAAATCGAAGGACAATAGACTTTCCTATCTGCGCTAGTATTGGTGGTCGATTTCACTAATACAATTTTTATTTTTAGTTGCAAATAATCAACACGCTGGTGTTAACAAAAAATTTCCTCCTGCCCCCACTTAAATTCAAGTTGTAAGCCGAATTTTAGTTCTATTTCATCTGTTTCTCCACTAAACAAAGTTTGTTAAAACAGGTAACACTTATGAACTAGGATTCATAAGTGAAATATTTTTCGAAACTGAATATCAGCTGATTTTTTGGTTGAAAACAAATCGATTTTATAAGGATACATGACTAAAGCCTGAAGTAAACTCTTTTAGCATTGGGCGATACGACGGAGAGTATCGATACTTCAGTATCGATACCCGAAGAACCAAAAGTATCGACATACTCAAAATATTGGTCAGAAAGTATCGATACCAGAAGTATCGATGCAATAGCTGAGATCATTTTTTGAATTTTTGATAAATACATTTACTGAAAACCAGTAATCGATTCAGTGATTCGCAAAAAAACAGCAAAACTATTTACTGAACAGAAAACAGTAAATGAAGGTTTGCTGGAATCCAGCAAAAGAATTGATATAGCAAAAAATTTACATCAAGCTGTCATTAGTAAAACGTGCCAAATCGCTGTGCAGCTGGTACGGGATCATCGCTAAGCTCCTGATTCTTGATAGCGAATATGGGACCATAGCTAAGTCCTCGTTGGGCTAGATGAACTTAAAAGTTGAAATGATAATCATACATCTCTAGTTCAACAGTAATTTGCCTATGATCCGATGGGCGGATGGAATTTTGTTCCTGACGGAAACATGGTTCTTGAACTAACTGGTTAACCAGCAAATTGATTTATGCTTTGCTGAATGAACAGCAAATTGTCATAGCTGAAAACCAGCAAGTTGTATTTTGTTTTACTGAACATGCAGCAAACGACCTGTCACTTTTATGCAATTGAGCATTACTGAATAATTAGCAAGTTTCATTTTGCTGAACAGATTGCTGGAAGCACAGCACACCAAAAATCAGCAAAATTTTGGTGGTTTCCAGTAATGAAAATTTGATGTGCCGACTTTTTGTTGTTTTTCTGGTATCTATTCGCATTCTCTAGAGCAGCATGAATCAAATGACTTCACAAACAAATACATACAGGTAATGCAGAAATTCTGAGCTTTGGCGAACAAATGAAATAAACAACTTATATCTTCAAGATTTGTTTTCACTGGCCCAATGGGCTGTGAAGCTCCCGTCTTATTTGTATAAATTATTGACACACTTCCATATTAATTGATGAGGAAGTTGATGACATAAAAAAGTTAGATATGTCAGCGAAAATAAGATAGTGAATTCTACCGCTGAATTTTTCTAATTAATTAATAATGCAATTTTATTTTTCACTTGTTCTCTAACTTGTGTCGACGGATATATGAGTCAGTTTCCGCTTGCCAATATTCGATCTGAACAGTGTAACCAGAAAACTTATATTTGTTTTTGAAATAGGGTAAATGACCCAATAGTGGAGGAGCTAAGCACGAGTTATGCATGTTTAGCCATGTTTTGGCTAAGAAAAACGAATCTAGCAGGTCCGTTTCACTATTTTCTGTTGAAATGGGTTCTATTTGATAATTTTGCACCTTAAAATTGACTTTGAACCCGCTTTGAGGGTTTAAATTAACTGAAATAAGTTGCACGCTTTTGTTCCAATAGCTGCGGTAGAGTTCCTATAGTTGTGAATGGGTGTTCCTGTAGTTGCGGTATATGAAACATTCGAGTTTGCTTGGTTAAATGAAGGTATTTGCCTCGCTTGAAGTGGTTTTTGATTGTTTTACTATTTATCATATTGTTTTTAATAGGTTGACAAGTCGGTTTGCAAGTAAATACAAAAATGCACGAAGTTAACTGAGAGACGGATTTTGCGCCAATTTGGTCAGATGTTGGCAAAATTCAGTGAGGGTATGTAGGTTTTATTGAAATAAAACAAATTTTGCATACTTTTTATAAAATGTCTTTAGACTAACATTTGAAAAGGGCTGAAATTGGCTGAAGAGAAAGACCAATGGCGCTCATTTTGAAATATTCAGAAGAATTTTTTTTCACAAATGGTGACTTCTCAACACTGGAAGTTAGCGTCTATTACCTCTGCTTCGTACCATGTTTGCGCTTACATTTTTGACGTTAGTGTTTACTAAAAAAGCGACTGAAGCTGTGAAAAGCTCGTTAAAAGAATTACAAGACCAAAAGCAGTGGGTAAGCATCGATTAAGAGGTCATAAATGCATAATACAGCATTTTAGGGGTGAGAGCGATAGCTTTTGTGGCCAATCATGTATGAAGTATCGGTAAATACACGGTGGCAGGGGAAGGTGGGGTTCAAAAATTGAATAGTAATAAGTTACATCATTTAGGTATGTCCCCTAGTACCTGCTTGTCCCTAATATACACAAGTAGTCCCACATACATATGTTCTGATAAACGTAAATCAGAATTGCGAAACATACCGCAACTATAAGAGCATAGTGTATCCTGTGATCCAATAGTGGAGGAAGTAATTTATAAATAATATGATCATCTATTAACGAACTTCACCTGTGCAACAGTTTCCATAATAAACTGTTATCTGGGAAAATAATTATATGAGTAATAATCGTACTAAAACCACACATATATCTTAAAACAATCGTGGACAAAATAAGAAAATGGGTAGTGAGTGGTGCCTTCCGGGTAAGTTTCTGAAAAACAAAGTATTTATCAGTAATTTGGATATTTTCAGTATATATTGTTGTAGTATCATATGTACTTATGTTTAATCTATTATTTCTTCAACATGTAGCATAAGCAATTCGGTTCTAATTAGTTTAAACGATGAATTTAAAAGCGATGCCGCAACTATTGGATCATCTACCCTACAGTCAAATTCCGCTCGTTGGGCTATGTTTAGTTGGGCTACGTTTAAGTTGGGCTCCCGCTCGTTGGGTTATAGCTCAACTAAATCGAAGCAAAACATCATTTCTGATAACGTTGAATTTCGTTTGAGGGGTTTGTGGATGCATTTTAACGCAGAAAGTAGAATTAATTCAAATAAAAACAAATGAAGCTGAGTATAAATGTAAACAAACAATATTTTAATCAATTGTCAGAGAAACAATATAAGTTTTGTGGCTTAATAATGCAACGTAGAGCTATGCCTATTTTTGAAAGTATTTGAGAACACGTTTTTATTAAGCACTCCTTTTTGGCTCTAAATGTGTGGCTTAAGTAAAACAAATTTCGAATTTGGCCCTATGCTGCGCTTGGCTCAGATTTTGACAGTTCGTTTGGCTCACAACATTCTCTCTATCTATTTCTCCATCTAATAGCGAATTTCTTTATTCCACTGTGTGCGGGCAAAACTGCCGGGGAATAATGAAACGTCATCGCCATTTAAGACGCAAGTAAGAAAGAGATGCCAGATAATTGTTTACGAACTTAGCACGTGCGATAGTGGGCCTAAGCTGACAAATTTTACAGTGCGCTTCGGGCAGCACGGCAGGTCAAAACTGGGTCAAAATCGAGCGAATAAAGAAGGGTTTTGACAGCAGTTTGTGCGCTTCCAGGTCAAAACGAGGTGAGCTGGTGGAATAAAGAAATTCGCTATAAGTTTTGCTAGTGCAAATAGACTTGTGCGATATTTATACTGACAGTGGCAGCTTTTCAGTGGTTCCAGCTCGTATCAACTAGCTGGCATCTCTATCCGATTTGCTTTGCTTTATCGCAGCTAACACCGCAGCGGTTCTACGATGTGTGGGCTCAACTGACACTGACAGACAGCATAACATAGCGTATGAAAAGTGGCGGTGATCTCGTGTACACATTGAGATGTTAGCCCTTGTAACATGGCGCGTCATGTCAGCTAGCTGGTCCGTATGCATAAAAGAATATCGATACAAATATCGCGGTTTTCAGTATCGATACGGTCGAGTATCGGACGCTTGTGTATCGATCCAAAAAACCGAAATATCGTCTCAAAAGTATCGATATTTTCGATACCGATATAATATCGCCCATTGCTACACTCTTTGTCTAATGGCAAAAACATCATATCAAGAAGACTGGCATCTTTGGATCGATCCCATACAATGACAAGCGTCAAATCAAACAGCGCACTCCCTCTATTAAAGGTGGAGGTTTGCATCACTGCGAAGACAGAGTGGGCGTATGTGGTGGTCCAACCTGTGCGTTCGGCTCGCATTCGCATCGCCAGCACGCACACTAGCATGCGTCAGTGCCACTTTTACTCGAAAGACTGCGCTGCTAAAACTGTCGCTCAATCTCAGGCAGAGTTCCCAGTCTTCTTGATATGATGTTTTTGCTAATGGTCAAATATTTGACCTTCTGACATAATGGTCAAATTTATTTGACATCATGGTTGTTTTTTGCCCGTGTTTGCCCCACGTTAAAATTGGAGAGTGACAAATAATTATCTTTGACCAAATTTTTATCTGTCAAAAAGTGACAAATATTTGACGCTTGGTCAACAGACCGATGTCATCGCAACTGTTTCCTGAAGCCGCCGCCGATGATGATGACGCTAGTGTTGAAAATATGATCATAAACTCCGTTCACTGTGCCGCATGTGTTACTGTACGGATTTTTTTCGTGCTTCTAACTATATTGAATTTAGGGCTATCCAGAACGTGTTGGAACATGTTTGAAAATGACCATTTGTGTCCCGCACAAAATGCATAGAACGTTCAAAACAAAACAGTCGTTCTTCGCTTTTTGCATTCCTACACACCAGTTGCAGCAACAGTTGATCTCGCATGGACGGAGCTTATTCGGCTGTTTCGCAAGCACTGACAGCCTTTTGACGGATAATCGAGCCAGAGAGCCAGAGAAAAACGGCTTCAAGGAAAATGTATGGGTATGACGTTCGTGACAGGGATGTGTTGGTCAAAGAGTGTAATACAGGCTTAAGCCTGTATTGGTGAGATCTGGCGTAGAAAACTCTATGATATAAAATTTCAAAAATCCCGTTTTGCTCAGGAAATTACGCTCTTTTGGCTGAAGCATAGTTTACAGTTCCAAGCGAAGCGAAAATGAAGTATTGATTAGGCGGGTTACCACGAATCCAATTTTGCTGATAATTAGGTGATTTTTACTTTCTTGGTGAATACTTTTTGGCGAGAGTGCAGGATTAATTTAGCAGGAACTCTCTCACGCACACATTTATACACAAAAAAATTATCTCGTCTACCAACTGTCAAAATGTAGGTAATAAAACATATATCTCTCACTCTTTTTCTCACAGAAAAACCAAGAAAACATCAACGACAAGTGATTATAGTATAAGCCCTGGTCGATGAACACGGGCGTCTAGCAAACCGATTTAATTATTCGCGTTCAGAAAATTTACCTTTTGCATTGTTAAATGCAAGCAAAAACAGTTTTCCAAAATGAAAACATACTAGTCAAACGGTGTAATTTTAGTGATAATATAAGTTGTCTGTGTAATATTGCTATAGTTAGTAGTGTTTATCATGTAAAAGTGAGGGTTTAGGATTAGTGTTTTGAGATTATCGTGCACTGAATGTCCACTTGCGTTGAACCGGAACCGTTTAGTAACCAAAGATATTCGGGTTAATTCGTTCAGCCAAACACTGGAAAGATGGTTCACTTTTGCAAATTATGTCAACTGCTCCACAAGAGCATGGACTACATAGAATGCGACGAAAGCAATGTCTGGCTGCTAGAAAGTGTTTTCAAGCTGAAAATTGTTCCGATCAATGGCCGAGTAGAACCAATTTGTCAGAGATGTATCGACAGATATAACAAAGTGATGCGTCGGAAGCGAAAGGCCAATGGTGGCTTTCCGATTTCGCAAAATGAAATCTTTCCGATCACGACCACAACGACTGTGACCTCGTCCCAGCTGGTTATAGCCGGATCGATGATGAACGGACAGCTGCAGGAACCTCAGATGGCTTTGGCAACCGCGGCCCAGCTGCAGGAAGAGGACGCTGCCAGGAAGGCCTCTTTAATGAGTTCCAATAGCTTTCAACTTAATATTACGGGAGCTGCGGCAGTTTACAGAACTGTAGGTAAGGATGAACATGGAAGTTCCGATGAGGAAAGTTCGGCTGAGAAGAGCAGCGATGTGGATGACGAAGAAGACGACGTCGATGGGGATAGCAGTGATTCTAGTGATTGCTGCAGCGATGGGTCTGGTGACAGCAGCTCTAGTTACAGCACAAGCAGCAGCAGCGGAGAAAGTTCTTCCGAAACAAGAACTAGTCTGACGGTGGAGAAATGGATAGGTGAAGTGAGGTGTGAAACGACAGCAAACGATGCAACGTCGGTTAGTGCCTTGCCGAATGGTTTCGAGATGGGTGATGCAGCAAACATGCAGGAAAAGTCTGATGTGGCGGACAATAGTGCAGAACCAATGCGAGACGATGCGGAGCTAATAATGGATATGGTCAAAGAAGAGCCACAAGTAGGTAGTAAGGAGAAGAAAAGTTCAACAGAACATGTTTGCGAAATTTGCAAGAAGAAATTTTCGAGGGCAGTTTATTTGAAGGTACACATGCGAACTCATACTGGGGAGAAGCCCTTTGCGTGTGAGATTTGCTTCAAAAGCTTCACGCAAGCTTCAAGTTTGAATACCCACCGACGGTTACATACCAACTACCGGCCGTTCGTCTGCAATGTAAGATATGAAGCATGGTCGTTATAGCTAATGGATTCAAATGTTGGTTTTTACGGTTTCAGATTTGTGGCGCTGAGTACAACAGTTCGGGAAACTTCAGAGTTCATTTCCGCACCCATACTTCGGAGAAACCTTACAGTTGCAGCTTCTGCGAAAAAACCTTCAATCAATTGTCTTCAAAGAAACTGCATGAACGGGTTCACAGGAACGAAAAACCATACGTTTGTCAGGTTAATAAAGCAATTTGAAAGGTTTTTTTTTCTGTACATATACTGAGTTTGATTATCATTACAGATTTGCATGAAGGCATTCACCAGTGTAAGCAATTTGTATGTCCACTCACGAATTCATAACAAGGAACGTCCGTACGCGTGCGACCATTGTGATAAACGCTTCGCCCAATCACAGACCCTTAGAACGCATATACTGTCGAGACACACGGAAGATCGTCCCCATAAATGCGACATCTGTCCAAGAACATACGCGACTCTGTCCAATTTGAAAACGCACAAAAATCGCCACCTAACTGTAAAACCGTTCGTGTGTGACGAGTGCGGAAGTCGGTTTACCCAGAAAAGTTCTCTGAAGACGCATCTTATGTCACATCGGGGCGAACCGGACCATCGTTGCGAGAAATGCGGCAAGTGCTACTCGACCCCTGGCAATCTAGCCACTCATCAGAAGACGGTTAATTGCGGCAAAAGTGCCTCACCGGCGGTGGTACATCAATGCGAAGTGTGCAAACGGTTATTCAAGACAGAGGTGAGATATCAGAAGCACATAAAGACGGCGCATAGGAAGGATATCACCGCCATACCACCGCCAGCACCATCACCACCGACAACAACGACGATGACGGCAATAACGACGACAGCCCAGGATGACGACTTGCCACCGGTAGCTGGAGCCTGCGAGGATGGTCCGGATTCGCTGAAGGAAATTTTAGCCGACAGCTTGGACGTTCTTTCGTCGGCACTGGTAAACGAATTCGAGGACCATTTTGCTGCGCACAATTTCTAATGAGCGACAGGCGAAATTTTTATATTTAGAGGAATTTGCCATTTTTTTACATGGCTGAATGAACCTTTTCCCGGGCTAAAATGATGTATTTAAAAATTTTAGATTTACGGGATGCTTTTTGGAAGCTTACGTTCATAAGTTTGAGTCTCACGAAATTATATATTCTAACAGAAGAGGCTCGTCTGCTTGAAGCTGTGGAACAATGCTATTACATTTTTTTGGTAACCGAAAAACGAGCAACTTAAAATCACTGCAAAAGGTACTGCTGTATTGTTTCCACTTGGAACGAAAAAATAAAACGCGGCGAGCGTCTAAATGAAGGATTGTGGTAAGGAAGATATGCACAAAATAAGAGAGCACGCTGGTGCACGAACGCAGGTTTGACTCAGGACTACGAAAGTATTTTCTCCGAAAGTTTAGCTCAAATGTGATACCAATTATCTATCTCTCTGAGCTGATCGAAACTTGATATGCACGTTGCACTAACATCAGCCACCAATAATATGTGGAACTGACGATGTTAGATACCATCGGTCAATGTGGTAATTTTGGCCAAATATGATGCCATACGGTTGGCATTGCTAGCCAATGAAAGGTGCTTTCCTACCGTGAAAGTATCTCCAATTAACTCTCCATTACAAAGGACGGCACAACTGAAAATAATCGCACCGAGTCCAATGATGGTGCTCTGCCTTCTGAAAAGGAAGGGTTGATTCTTCGCTGCATCACAGTTAGTTTTGCCAAAATTTATCCTCGAATACGATGAATTCGGCAAGTATATGAAAGTTATCAGTATTTGAAAACTTCCATTCCGCCAACAAAAAAACGTTACATTACAGACAAACAGACGTGCCCCTTCGAAGAAAATCCTGAAAAATTTTCATCCTCATTCGAAACCCACCCATTGCCCACTAATTTATTTTCGTAAAACGGTTTTTGTCTTTGCTAATGGGTGTGCACGCTTGCTTAAATCAACACCAGCGACATTACTAACGGTTTTGTCTTTGATAATGAATTTGCACGTTTGCCTATAGCGACACTAGCGGCATTATTGCCCACCAAGCAAAATTTCAATTTAATCGTTATTTTTCTGGTCGATGAAACCGTCATCGAGTAGCACGTATGTTTGTCTGTGATTGCATGCTCATTTCAGTTTCCACAGAATGTACCCCAGTATAGTGAAGAAAAACGTAGTCCTACGTCAAAAAGGGTGGCAAAATGGATTGTAGGAAGTATCAAGCGATCATCAGCTGCAGAGATTAGTGGGAAAGTATCAAAATTAAGGCTTTTCATGTTGTGGCGAATCTTCCAAATATGTCGTGAATATTACGTAGGTTTTTTTTATTCCTTGGTCTCAAGGTCACTTACAATTCTCTGGGGTTAATTATCATTATACAATATGCGTGAGTGAAAAGAAAAAAATTATATAACTAGCCAACCCAGCAGATAACATCAGCTTTTCAAGCAAAATAACCGAAAGCGTTCACCCTAAATTATCAAAAATAGCACCAATTTGGACGACAAAATACATATTTCAAAAGAGAAAGTTAGTCATCCCAATTCAAACTATAATCAACGTATACAATTTATACTAAGTATTTAATCAACGAAAAAAAAAAAACAACTAGAAATATTCCCCAGGAATTGTTCATTTCCGAATAGTCAGTATTGCAATAGAGCTTAGGGCAATGTAAGTTTCGCATGCGGCGCATGCTCCAAAACAGTAGCAATCGATTTTGTATCAATCAAGCAATAAATGTACGAAAATAAAATATTTGAATAAATTTTTGCTTCGAACAGAGTAACTGCGTTGTCGGCATCCAGAATTTTTGGGTGAAAGTTTAAGCCGAAAAAAAAATTATCCTGTACCAAAAAAAAGTTCATCGCAAGCACAAACGATCGGTTTGCTGTAGCAATCACCACCTGTTGATACCCCTAGGGTAAAACATGCTGCCGTATTTCTGATCTTTTTATTCAATTATTGATCAAATAGCAGCAGAAAATTGCATCTAACTGATATGTGGTGAGTAGTTATCTTGTTCCCCCGCAATGGAGATAGAAAATCTGCCAAACGAGGTAAAATTTTCACCAACCAGTTTGTCTACCTCGGAATAAAACAAAACTTGTCCTTTCTAGATTCTAGAGAAGATCTTGCGTTTGCTGCGAATGGAAGATTTGGAGAACGCAGCGTTGGTTTGCCATTCGTGGAAGGAAATCATCCTCGCAGTGGTGATTCCGAAAAATCACGTCATACATCTGAAACCGGTTCATCCAGTTACGCATCAGTTGAACGAACTTCCTACGTTGCTTTCCTCCCAAGCAATGAGTCCCTTTCCTAAATACCACTATAAAATAACGATCCCCAGCGATGAGTTACCAAAACGTGAAGCCTTCATCGATTTTTTTGAAACCTGTGGTCTCCGTATGAAATCACTCAGCTTGCAAATTATGCAGCTGACCGAGAATATCCTGCAGATTTTCTGCTACCTGCAAAACCTGGAGGAACTTTCACTGATCACCGAATCGGACAACGCTTTCGGGAAGAAACCTGCAAACCCTGAGACTTACCTCTCAGCACTGAAGAACCTTAAATCTTTGAAACTGCTTCTTCCAAACTACTTCCTTTTGCAAAACGCTTCCCTACTCGCGTTCGCTCCACTGCGTACGCTTTCGTTGGAACGTTTCACCGTAGAACTCCACCAGCTGAAACCATTTCTACAGCAGCACGCGGGCACACTGCGTGTGCTTACGGTACGGGTTGAAGAGTTGAAGCCCTTGCTGCAGTTCATGAACACCCTGCCGGATCTAAAGCTGCTTCAGCTGGCCATCAAAAGCGATGGAAACGAAGACGACTTCACCGATGCCCTGCTTCAATTGTTCGACCAGCAACAACAACTTCGTGTTCTGAAGGTCGGCTCCGAACTATCACTTCGTGCTGTCGCTGCTCTACCCCGAAAACTCCCTAATCTGGAAGAGCTGGAATTGATTGCTGAGAGCATCCACGACTGCCGAGCCTTTGCGCAGTTGAAATACTTACGCAAACTATCGATGTCACTGTACGATGTGCGCGCCTGGGACGAAACGGCTGCCCTCGAAAGTGTGCTAGATTTCTCGCTCTCCGTAACTTTTCCATTGATTTCACCCGCTATTTTCTGCTCGTTTCCAAACATGAAACGCTTCTATCTGGAGGACGTCGACGACGACACTCTGATGCGTGATATTATTGTAGTGGAGACATTGATGCGGCAGGTACAGGACGTGGAATATCTCGACCTGGAAAACTATGTGGTAAGTTTCTACTTTCCCGATTATACATAGGCTTACTTTAGTACAATCCGTAGCTAAAGGAACGAGAAATTTTGAACGATTGCGTACCACGCTTCGACGGTCTCACCCGCTTGAGGATGCTGAAGTACAGCTGCCGCGATATGTCGGATGCCTCACTACTGGCGATGGACTTACCCGAGTTGCGCGAGCTCTACCTAACGCACTGTCCCGGAGTAACATTCAAGGGAATCTCGTGTCTGGTTCGATGTTGTCCACTGATCGAAACGCTACACGTGGAATACAACAAAACCGGCTTCAACGATGATTGTGTTGGGATCATAACGAAAAAGCTAACCCGGCTGAGGAAACTTTATCTGATCAATTTAAGGGATCTTACAAATGAATCTATTGAATCCATATTGACGAACTGCAGCCGATTGAGGGTGAGTGTAATGATTTTGATTTTCGGTTGTTTTTTAATCATGTTATTCCGCAGGAGTTAACCTTTTCCTATTGTGTTGGAATAACACTGACGAAAGCGGATGCAATAGAAAAATTGAGTTCCATCAAAACGTTACGCAGCTTAATCTTCAGCTGAAGCTTTCTATTAGTCGCAGGTACCTCTTTAACCTGTAGAAATGGTCGAAACTTCAGATATTACTAGAGTAGATTTCCATTCCACAATGTTCTTTGTAGCCAGTTGAATAAACTTTGAATTAACTATCGTGATGCTGTAGAAATTCCAGGAAATGATTCTTTGGATTTTTTTTGCCATCAACCGATTTCGAGCATCTTCTAGACTTATTGAAATCAAAGCATTTAGTTCCCCTGTTGTCTTCAAATGTCTACAGTTTCTTGTACGTCCTTCATTTCCGAGATCTTGCTACACTTGGTCGAACCACCTAGCTCGTTGTGCGCCTTTACGTCATGTACCGGCTTGTTGTCCGGCATTCTTACAACATGTCCTGCTTATTGTACCCTTCCAGCTCCAGCTCACATACTCCGCCGAAGATGGTTCTGAGTAAACGTTGTTCGAAAACGGTCAGTACTTGCGCAGTGCCGGATTTAGACGCGAGGGGGCCCGGGGCAAATTTGATTGTGAGGCCCTTTTTTCTTAAAACATTCAGAGGACTAGGAGGGCCCTTTCAATCGGGAGGCCCGGGGCATTTGCCCCCTTTGCCCCCCCTAAAATCCGGGCCTGTAACTTGCGAGTGCTCCTTGAGCATTGTCCATGTCTCAACCCGTTGAGGACTACCAGTCTTAAAGGCGTCTTGTACATGGTGCATTTGGTGCGGGGATGAAGTTTGCCAGACCTCAACGTCTTGTGGAGTCTGTAGTAAGCACGACTTCCAGCTACAATACGTCTGCGGATTTCTCTGTTGCAGTTGTCTGACGTTACCAATGATTCCGAAGTACATAAATTCGTCAACCACCTCGAACTCATGTCGGTCGGTCATCACGCTACTGGCTATGCGAGCCCTATCGCACTTGGTTCCCTCTGCTAGCAGATAATCGGCCTTCGACTTATTCACCTTCAATCCAACCTTTTCTGCTTCACGTTTCAGCTTAGTGTACTGTTCAGCAACAACTAGAACGTGCTCCCGACAAAGTCCACGTCGTCAGCGAAGCAGATCAAGTGGCTGGATTTATTGAAGATCGGGCCCCGCATGTTAAAGGCCGCACGTTTCATAACCCCTTTAAGCTCCCTCATATGTTGTGCTGAGGAAGTCGTTCCTCCAATCATCTAGGTCCTCTGCCTCTGCACCATTCAGGTGTTCATTGTAGTTATGCTTCCACCTGTCGATCACCTTGCGGTCACGAACACCTCACCTAGAGATCCTCAGAGGGAGTCACGGGATAAATGTTAAATAAGCTATAATGCGTTTTTTACTCGAGAAGGATATGTCCAGTACATATGCAGATTTTTATACAGATTTTTTGAAATTTTACCAAGTTGATAAGATTTTTTGAGCTCCGAAATACAGACGAAAATGTGGCATCACTGGCACAAAGCCTGTGCGGAATGAGTTTAGTTTTTTGTAGAATACATTATTTTCAGTGTATGATGGTTTTCCGATGTGACACTTTGACTATATAAATAGGTAGTCGTAAATAAGCGTGTATCTGAAGATTCAACCATTCTCACAAAAAGTAAACAAGCGACGGTAGAACAGCTGAACAAGTTTAACATATAGGATTCTCCAAAAACATTTTTAATCGTAAAATTTCTTTGAGTAGTCACCATGCCCTGTATTGTACCTACATGCCTCCGTGACGACAAAGAAATGATCATGATCCCGGAAGACCTAACACTCGCATCGAGATGGCTCGAGGCAATCGAAATGGGCTCTGGATACTCGATAGAAATAGCGAACAATGATTTTCAACCGGAAATATGCTGCATGCATTTCACGGACTTCGACACGAATGTCAGTAGCTATGAGGAACCGTCAACTTTTATACACCGGTAAAAAAACCTAACCTGTGTTTTTATCTCCCTTCAGTTTTTTATTTTCTTTATCATTTAGCGATGAAACCTGCACCCAAATCTCCAGCTGCCGAATGTGTTTATCTTTTTACCCGACCCAAGATATGGTGCCATTGGAAAGTTGTATAGGCGAGCGAGAAATTGCGTCTCTTCTCGAATTGTTAAGAATCGATCTTCACGAAAATCAATTTCTTCGAATGATTTGTTTGGCATGCATTGCTAGGATAGAAATATTCGTTTCTCTGCACACAAATTTTACGCAATCGGAGAGAGCCTTTCAAGAATTGCTTCAGAAAAGTCGAGACGTGCAGTATCCTGCGTTTAAAATAGAGTATGTTTCACCACAGCTTGATACCGTTGCAGCTGAGTCGGAGTCGCACGCTAATCAGGATGCTAGTGATGAGTACATACCAATAATTTCCCATTGTCGTAACACCCGGAGTCGGAGTGTTAATCCAATGAAGATTTCTCTCAACAATGGTAAAAAACCCTCCGAGGAATCGCTCAGTTTGAAAGAGAAAATAGATCGAAACTGTTACATATGTCATACGATTCAGCCAGATGCCAGTCAGCTGACGATACATCTTATGGTTAATCACACTTCCGAGATGGGCTATCGATGTGACGAATGTTCACTGGACTTTCCTTTGCTGCATGTATATAATCGCCACCTTAGCCGGCACGATGAGTCGCACAAGCCGTACAAATGCAGCGTTTGTGCAATGCGGTTTACGTCCAGTTATTGGGTCAAAATACATGAAAACAGAATTCATAATTCCAATCACAACGTGAAACGGGCATCGTTTAAAACTCGTAATGTGGTTTGTGATCAATGCGGGAAAGTTTGCGATACCCGTAGACTCAAAGAACACATCCAACAGGTGCATGAGAAATCCAGCCATCCAAAATGCAACATATGCGATAAAACATTCACCATCAAGCGTAGTCTCGAACGGCACATGTTGGTGCACACAAAGGAAAGACCCTACAGTTGTAACCAGTGTGACAAAACCTTCATACGTTTACTTGATTACCGCCACCACAAAAGCCTGGTGCACGAGGGTGTGAATCCGCACGTCTGTACCGAATGCAACGAAGAATTCAATAACTACCGATTGCTGTACAATCATAAGCAGGTAGTGCATTTGAAGAAAAAAATTAAACAGAAGGGGCATTTCACCTACAAACAGTACGAAACTTGTAAGCTGTGTCGATCGAAATTTTCAAAGGGTAGTGAGCTGATAGCACACATTCAAAGTGAACACTCAGAACACTATCCAATGCTCAAATGTCCCCACTGTCCGAAAACGTTTTTGCTACCGTCGCGTCTGGCGAACCACAAGCAAATTCATTCGGATAGAAATATGTGCAAGAAATGCGGTGCCCAGCATATGAACAAAATGGCCCTCGAGTATCACATGGATATTAAACACCCCGACGGTCGGATGTATACGTGTTCTGATTGTGACACAACTTTCACCAGTCGCTTACAGCTTAAGCGGCACAGTGTCGTACATACCAAAGGAAAGCAGTTCCAGTGCGAGTATTGTGAAAAGTCCTTTTTGAGGAAGTTTCAACTAGCGCTCCATACAAGGTAAATTTTACGTTGTTGCATACCTAATTTCACGTAACTCATCAATTTTTTTTTAGAATCCACACTGGGGAGAAACCCTTCGAGTGCGATGGGTGTTTGAGATGTTTTGGTGATGATAGGTCATTTCGCAAGCACAAAAAAATCTGCAAGATGCTGCTGAGTAGCTGAGATAGCTGAGGAGACAAAGAGCATAGGACAGGAATGAACAAGGAACAGGTTGCTCAATGGAAGTCAAGATTGTATAGCAAAACTGCCTGACTTTCAGGGAATTACTAAAATGTATGTGTCGCGTATTCAATAATTGTTTTGAATATTTCGATTCCAATTCATACAGAGAATTTTTTGTAAGAGTCTTGTTTATTTAATTTACTGCCGCTCTTTGCATGTCGGTCCCATAGCAAAAAAAACTCAAATGGAGAAAACGTCGATTGAATTATTTCAGCAATTTTCGGTTATTTCGTGCCCGCCTAGCTTGTCCTAGTAAGAAATGGTTATCAATTGGTTAAATTAAGTATGTTCAAGTCTGATCAGCTAAACATTCGCATAACCGTCTCCTAACGAAAAGTGTTGCTTCAGGGTATCCGATAACTTCGGCACTCTAATGCACAACCCGTCGAAGAAAACTGCAACTGAAATAGTCCGATACCCTACTTTTCCAATTTTTGTCATAATTATCAATTATTTATTATCGAACTATACTTGAAACTATGAACGATGAAACTATTAAATAGGGTTAGAGAACAGATCGATCTCCAACATGCATCACAATTGGAGAGTAATGAGAGTTTGTGGGTCCCGGTTCCGAGGTGTGTAAGGTTTTTTGTAAAAATCAAATAGACCGAAGGATTTCTAGTTTAGTGAGCAGCATTTTGAAGAAAGTCATTTGTGACAATTGACTTTAAAAAATTTCCAGTTTTGCAAACGGAGCAGCAACGTTAGTCAAAAGTTGTGAATCGCTATACGTATCTCTTTACGAATCGCCGGCGCCGGTAGTTTTATTTCGTTTTTTGGTGTGTTAGCTTGCTAGAAAAATCGAAAAGGCCGAAGAAAATTTATTTAGTGAAGTGTTTATAAAAAGAAACATTTGTAACGATCGATTTTTAAAAATTAATTTTGGTAACGGAACAGCAACATCAGTCTAAAGTTGCGAATCGCTGTACAAATCGCCGTCGCCGCGGGTTGTTTTGGTTGTTTCGTGTGAAAAAAATCGGATAAGTTGGACAAAATGTTTTTTAGTGTTGAAAGTTAGTAAATATTTCGGCAATCGACTTTAAAAACCTCTAGTCTTTGGAACGGAGCACAGCAGGTAGAAAGTGATTGAGGTTTACCATTAACTGAGCGGTAGGAAGATAAATTAGTAGCTGCCACCAAGTAAGCCACAATGAAAGTAGTTGAGGTTGCTGCAGTGGCCGTTGAGCTAGCTGCGTTTAATATATGAAATCGATCGGTAATCAATCTTAACGGCATAAAGATTTATCCTTCACGTAAACAGCAAAATTCGTTGCTAACACTTGTACATTTAACGCCAACGAATAAGAGAATATGTTGCATCACTGGTCGATGGATGGATTTATTAATGTTTAAAAGGCAGGTCAAATAAGCAAAAAGACCGATTTCAGTGGTCAGGATACAGAGCCGTTGGTGTAATCGAATTATTAGGAACAAGGTAAGCTGAAAACAGAAAAAACTATTTTTCTTTTAACTAAAACATTTACATTTTAGATTCAGCACCGGTTGGAATACCTCGTCGATCATACCAATATCGGTTTTTTATGGGGACCAGTGCCGAGACAGCTGATTACAGCGTATTGTGCCGCTCATTGTTACGATACTCTTCCGACTTGGTTCAATAATGGTGTCAACATGAACACGTATTCGATTTAGCAAACTAAGTACTTATCGTAGGCAGATTTTTGTTGTTTGAGTTATTTTCTAGCATTTTAGTACAGACTATCAAAGCAATGTAGCCCATAAACCTTTTATTGTATAAAACGGTCTGAAAATGAAATGTGAAAAACAAATAGTGCATTTTAAAAACATATTTTTGAAGTAAAAATTAATTCAAAGTTTTAATTAAAAAAACAGAGTTGATTTTTTATTAACTTAGAGTATTAAAAAAAGTTGGCAAAAAGTCCAGGATAGAGAAATGAAACGAAAAATTTTCCCTGGAGGTTAAGTTTCAGAGCATTTTTCAATTTCCACAATTTTGATGAAAATTGCATTCCAATGCTGGTAAATAATTTCAGTAGTTATTCAGAACCTAAAAGCTTATGGTGATTGATTTCCTAAATGCACCCGTTTTCAAGGGGCTTTGAATTTAATTTAAAAAAAAAAGCAAGAAAATAAACACTAAACTTAAATATTGGAATTGAAACAAAAAAAGCGAGTTTCCTCCTAATAATTTGTATATATAGGGTATGGAACATATTTTAAGCAGTTTTAGGAGCCGTCTGTGTGTTGAGATGAATTATTTGAAATGTGTTGGGTGCTATTCGAACATAAGAATATCAATTCGTTCTCTGTCTTTTTGTCTGTCAGCACTTGTTTTCAGATGGTAAAATTGAGTTGGCAAACCAACAATAACCAATTAAAGTTCCCAATCGAGGGACACTATTCCATCACCCCAAACCTATTCTAAGCAGTTTGCATCTGTTTTGCAGGGGATTTTCTTCAGCATCCGAGATGGCACCTGAATGGCTGCAATTTTATTAGATTTTTTTCGATTGATGTTTATTCACAGATTTTTTTGAGTTAAACGGTATTTTATGTATTCGTAAGATAGCTAGGTAATCGGAGTGTTTGTTCTAGTCATTGAAATTGGTTTGGTTGAAATTCAGGTGTTTGAGGGTCGTTTCGACTGATTAAAATAGGCGCCACTGCTTAAACCGTTCCTTACCCTATATCAGACTCGATTATCCGGAATATGAAAAAAAATTTCATTCCGGATAAGCGAATGACAGCAAACATATCCAAATTTGCAATAAGCGAACATGAAATAAACATTTCCTTCTTTTATTTTACTTTAAGCAATCCCAATTCCACGGGCAACCACCAGTTTTATTTGGCTGAAACTTTGCATAAACGTTTCTATAGGCAAAAGATGCCATTTTGTGCTATTGTTTTTTTTTTGGAACACGACTCAATTTTGAGAAGCTATTGAAAAATGCTATTTTGGGAAGGTATTGATGATTATAAATATTTTTAGGGCCAAAACGGTTTGATTAATCGATCTGACGTCTTCGACAAAGTTGTAGATAATAATTTTATCTTTTCGAAAAAAATATCCACTGTAAAAAAGAAAAATTAATTATCTAAAAAAGCTCATTTTACAAAAATCTATTTTTTTTATAAAAACTTCAAAAGATTACCTAAACAACGCAAATCAAGAAAAAAAAACTTAAATTAATCCACCTAGCGGTCAGATCCAGCCTTTCTCATTCAAACTTTTATTTGTATAAATAGATTTACATGAACGCTTCAATCCAATAAATGTATATTCACTCTTTAGGTTCTGAAATATTGATGTTGCAATCTATACATATAATAATGCAGTCCGGTCTGTCTGTCTGTCTGATCCATATAGGCTCGAAAACTACCGAACCGATCGACGTGAAAATTTGTATGTAGGGGTTTTTGGTTCCGATAAAGATTCCTATGATAGTTTGAGATCCCTCCCTCTTCTGGAAAGGAGGGGTCCCAAACAAATGAAACATAAATTTCTGCACAACTCAAGAACAAAACAAGAAAATTAAACCGAATTTGGCATGTGGATGTTTTAAGAGGTAACAAATATGTCCATAATAGTTGAACGCCCCTCCCTTTTCTGGAGAAGAGGGGTTCCATACAAATGAAACACAAATTTCTGCACATCTCGAGAACTAATCAATTAAATGGAACCAAATTTGGCAGATAAATGATTTTAGTGGTACAAAATATGTCCATAATGTTTTGACACCCTTCCTTCTTTTGGAAGGGAGGGTTGCCATACGAATGAAACACAATTTCTGCACATCTCGAGAACTAACCGAGTAAAGGGAACCAAATTTAGCATGTGAATGTTTTTACGGGTAACAAATATGTCCATAACAGTTCGACACCCCTCCCTTTTCTGGGAGGGAGAAGTTCCATACAAATGAAACACAAATTTCTACACATCTCGAGAGCTAACCAACTGAATGGAACCAAATTTGGCAGGTGAATGTTTTTCGAGGTAAAAAACATGTTCCATAATCGACCTCGGACAACATTTTAGATTGTAAGATGGCTACTTCCGGTTTCTGGAAAACAGCCAAGAATGGTCGATTTCCACCCAATATAACAATATCCGGATCTAGAGTGTTACACAGGAGCTCAAATCGACCCCAGATACCATTTTGAATTCTAAGATGGCGACTTCCGGTATTGGGTGTTATTCGATCGTTTTCGGCTGTTTCCCAGGAACATGTGCTTCCAGAAGAGGGGCGTGGAACCATTATGGACATATTTGTTACCTCTAAAAACATTCAACCAGAATGACACTCAGAAATTATCTTGAATACCATTTTGAAATCCAATATGGCGATTCCGGTTTGTGAAAAACACCATTTTGAATTGCCTAATGGCAACTTCTAGAAAACAGTCGAAAATGACCGAATAATACTCAATATGGATATTTCCGTAATCGAGATGGTGCATAGAAACCAAACATGGACCCTGGACACCATTTTGAATTTAAAGACGACCACTTGTAGTTTCTGGAAAACAACCAAAATAACTAAATACCTCCCAATATGGGTATTTCTGGTGTCAGATTGATGCCAGAAAGCCTGCTGAAAATGACCGAATACCACCCAATATGAATGTATTCAGAATTAAGGCGATGTACAGAAGCCAAAAGTTGAGGATGTTGTCATTTCGATAAAACCAATCATTTCAAACGATTTGTTATTTGACTTTGATCATATCCTATGACCGATTCGTTGTGCATTTGCAGACTTTGAACACATAGCAAGGAATCAATGAGTTTGGAACCTTCAAATAGTACGATACCACATTTAAATTATGTTGAGGCAAAAACATCATATCAAGAAGACTGGCATCTCTGGATCGATCCCATACAAATGACAAGCGTCAAATCAAACAGCGCACTCCATCTATCAAAGGTGGAAGAGTGCATCGCTGCGAAGACAGAGTGGGCGTATGTGGTAGTCCAACCTGTGCGTTCAACTTGCATTCGCATCGCCAGCACACACACTAGCTTGCGTCAGTTCCACTTTTACTCGAAAGACTGCGCTACCAAAACTGTCGCTCAATCTCAGGCAAAGTTCTCAGTCTTCTTGATATGATGTTTTTGGTTGAGGCCACATATATCGATCAAAGCAGGTAGAGTTTAAAATAGTCTTTGAATTTCTTTTCTTTCCATAACTTTTGAGCCACATATCAAATTGTTATGAAGTTTCAATAAAGCGAGTATCACCTGCATTCGGATGTGGCCGGCGCTGGTATTGCCTTACATAAAGATTAAGATCTCCAGTTTTTACACATTGTGGATGCATGTTGGTCTCGAGCTTCATCTGTTGGTTCTCTGTGTAATAACAGCTGATCTGGCAATAACGGAGTAGCAACCGCGGGCGGTCAATCATGCTCATGCTCATGCTCATGCTCACATATCAAATTGTTATGAAGTTTGTTATTTGTAAGTTTGAGAGATGACTCGGTCGTATGACACTAGTTATGTTCAATTAAGTCATATATTCTTTGAGATAATAGACTTTCGTTGTTTTATTAACAATTTAATACATAACGGTTTCTTAAGTTCGATTATAACCAAATGAAATGGGAACGTATAGGGCAGCCAAACTTTGAAACCACGTATTCAATCATAATTCATCAGTTAACCCTTAACTAGCCCGCTCATCTGATAATAATATTGATTTAATCGGTTGTGTAGTTTCTGATTTTCACATTTCGGTACATTACAGAAGAAATTACAGTCCGATTACAGTACAATTCAATAAAGTGTTTCGAGGCAGCTAGACTTTGTGTAAAATGAGTATGATTGGAGTTTAATTAAGAATAATAAGCATTTCTATTGCATAGTATGGTTCAAAAAAGAACACTTCAGGACATCAGTTAGCCAGCCACGATTAAGAAAAATCATCATGATCATTTTTTTTAAAGCTTGAGATATTTTAAACAGATTCCCACGAAAAAGTCGAAATCATCAAAAACCGATATGGGATGAATATGCGAAGAGCGGCAGTTTAGGTCTTACTTGCCAATCTTAGTTCTATAGTTTTAGTCATTGGGGTTATTTCTACCTGTTTAATGTACAAATAAATTTGAAAATTTATATTTTTCCGGACTTATTTTAAATTAAGTCCTGTAATTCGATAGCTAGCCTCAGCATATTTTATTAACTCGGCATAGAACTCATATATTGTTGATAATAAATAGAGCCTTTGTATGGTATAAAACAAACTAAAAATAAGCGTTTTATAATTTGGTTTGGTCTCCTGAACAAGAATATGTAGTTAGCAGTTTTTGACATACCTAACACCGGCATGGTTTTCTCGAGTTTCTAGTATCCGAGCGTCTGCTCACTAAGATGGTGCGGCTCAAAACAGCGTCTGATCTCCATGTTAGGAGCCGCTTATCTGCTGACACGATGGTCCTCCGGCAAGACAGGAGGTTGGGGTAGGCCTAACGAGTCACCCCATCAACATAAAAGGTTACGAACGATCAAAGAGAACAAACGACCCGGAACAATTGGCAAAGACCTACAATTGGCTGCATTGCTGTATTGCTAGAAAAATTCAATGGTGAGCCGTTCCTCAGATATTCAATCAGTTTAAGGGAAATAACTTTTTCTACAAGCGTCGTAGCACGTTACGTGTCTTCAAGAGTTTTTCCCAGGAAAATTTCCCACAAATATCCTGTATTGATATATTTTTGGGAGCTAACTGGACATCTCTAGAGAATAGGTTTCGAAAAAATGGACTTGGATAAGTGGAAAAAATATAGTTACACCGATCGATCTGAAAATTTAAACAACTGTTGTAAGACCCATAAGGAACACGAAAAGTGTATGGAAGCGAAAAAATAACACCATCGCTTTTTTCTCATATAACCGTGTCCCAGTCTATTGACCATCTACAAAACACTTATTAGACCGGTAGTCCTCTACGGTCACGAAACATGGACCTTGCTCGTGGAGGACCAGCATGCCCTTGGGGTTTTCGAGCGGAAGATGCTGCGTCCGATTAACGGTGGGTGCAGATAGAAGAATGAACCACGAGTTATGTCAGTTGATGGGAGAACCCACCATAGTTCATGCGGCTCAAATCGGTAGACTACGGTGGGCATGTTGTAAGGATGTTGGACGAAAGCCCAGTCAAAATGGTTCTGCATAACGACCCAACAGGAACGCGGCGTCGTGGCGCGTAACCGTCTACTTGGATCGACCAAGTGGAAGGAGATCTCCGCAGCCTGCAAGGGTGACGACGAGCAGCCATGGATCGTCTGAGGCCTTTGCCATGTTGAACGCCAACGCGAGCGATCGGGGGAAAGCCTTGCTGTAGGTTAATGAAGAGCCGTAAGAAGAGCTGTCCATCCCAAGTATGATGACAGTTCTACAAGGTATGCTATTCACGTCGATGCATTAGTATTAGTGATCGTTATGAACTTTTTCCAATTTTGTATGAACTTTGAAATGAGTTTGCATTTTAAACTAAACTTATAAAACATACTTTCCTGAAAAGTTATAGAAATGATGTTGAAACATGTTTTATTTGTGGGGAATACATAAACATGCTGCGGTTTAGGTAAAATATGCTGTTTTTCATCAATTTGCCGGTAACCTTTTTGCACTTTTCGTTATTTTCTTGTACTCTAATAACGCTTCTAAATAGAGTCGCTTATGTTTCATACAGTAACAAAAGTCATGAGCTATGACAATGACTAAGCTTATGCTCCAACTATTGGAAATATAGCAATTTTATATATTTTATTTCGACATATTGTCGCAATTTTTCACACTAAATCTAAATTAATATCGATTTCTAGTGTGTTTCAACTGGAGATTCACACTCCAACCAAAAAAATCAGATATAAAACAACATAAAACGAGAAATTTCCAAAAATGTTCTGAATTCCATACAAAACGCGAAATTTTTCCATAACGAGATTTGTTTGTGTGCGTGGATAGACAAAAATGTAGCATACCTTGTAGAACTGTCATCATACTTGGCTGTTCATCAACCTATTCGGGTTATTCGCGTTGAAAGAGATTTCGAAGGCTGTTCGCACCTATGTGAACACTCATATGTAATTGTCAAAATGTGCGTGATGACAAAAGCAAAAATATTTCCTTCCTTCTTTTTCGCATGCAAAAACCAAACAAATATAAGCAAACACCGTCAACGCGAATTGGCGTTGACGGTGTTGCTGATTTTTGTTTGGTTTCTGCGTGCGAAAAAAAGAAGGAAATATTTTTGCTTTTGTCATCACGCACATTTTGACAATTACATACGAGAGTTCACGTAGGTGCAAACAGCCTTCGAAATCTCTTTCAACGCGAATAAACCGAATGGCAAGGCCCTCGCCCGATCGCTCGCGTTGCCGTTCAGCATGGCAAAGGGCTGATTGGTAAGGTAAGTAATAGACCTCTCCAATCGTTGATGTATTGGTGCACTTTACACCGTGAAAGTCGGATGGAAAATGAGGCAAACAAAGTGCTGTCAAAATGCTCGCATTGATTGTGAAATTTTTATTTTCTTTTGCTGACTTGAATTATAATTTATTCCTATGCGGATTCTGTGATTTGTTTACGGATAGTATCTTACAAAGTGAATATTCGATTTCCAGTACTGAGCAACTCAAAAAAGACTTTATTTTTCGATTTGCTTAACCCCGGTAGAGTAAAGCCTGTTGCCTGTGCCAAATTAAAATTTGGTCAAAGATAATTGTTTGTCACTCTCCAATTTTTTTAATGTGGCAAACACGGGTGAACAACAATAACCGGCTTAAAACAAGAGTCATTTATGAGGCAAACAACCTGAATTCAGCGTTGCTAAACGAGCGAGAAGCATAACATAGCCACTCCTTTCTGCTTGAGAATGAGATGTGTGCTACGCTTCTCCAGTCGTTCGCACACACACCTTCGAGACACTCTTTATTATTCACGCACTTGCCAGAGCAGCAGCCAGCATACAACCGCTCGCAAATTCTCTTCTATCTTTTTACTCACGCCGAGTACGCGAGTACTCGAATAAGAGTACTTGACAAGGAGTGCTTGAAAAAATGTGCCCGAAAACGAAAATGCTTCGTTCACCGACTCACGCATGCGGTTTGTCAATCGCTGAACTGATGCCAAGTAGTTTTGTATCGTGCACCGACAGCCGAAAGTGGGGTGATAAATCGCATGCTTGAACGTGTAGGGTATCGGAATACCTACTCGCAGTGATGCCACATTTTTATCTGTATTTCGAATCTCAGGAAATCACCTCAGTGATATTTCAATCTGTATAAAAATCTGCATATTCACTGAACATATCCCTTAGAAGAAAAAATACGCAATATAGTTTGTTCATTGACTCATTTATGCACACGTTTACGCGTAACATATAAATATAATGAAAACTCCAACACGCTCAATAGCATTTGAGTTCATTTTCGATTTTCAACTACCTACATCGAAAAGTTTATTTCGCGACGTCATGAAAACCAAAAAAAAAAGTATAGTTCTGTACTATTTCTAGAAAATATGTAATTTGTATATACAGATATCTGTATGAAAAACACACAAAAAATCTGTATAAGTACTGATAAATTTGTATATGTGGCATCCCTGCCTACTCGTCGAAATATTCTTTTTGCCACTCCGCTTCGTCGTGCCTTGTCACTCCGTATCGTCATAATGCGTCTTGACGGTCTTGACAATCACCTCCGCTGGTTGTGCTCGCGAGAAAGGGAGGTACACGCGAGTGGGAAAGTACACGAGCGAGAGTGTGTGCGAGAAAACTCGCAAGCAGCAACGCTCGGTAGTGTGAAATAAAAAAAGTAAAAGAGAACGAGAAACAGTGCGACAGGAGTATCTCTAGTGTGAGATTTTGGTAGCGGCGAGAACGCCACTTGGAGTATCGCATGCTTTTTGCGAGCGAGTTTATCAACGCTGCCTGAATTTAGTGTGCGTGACTGAGCTGAGTTAGAAAGCCCGATTCGCATTTATGGTATTTATTAAATCAGATATGCTGAAGGCTGAACTTGTTAATGGTCACGGTAGACTGTTTTTTTTTTGTTTTGCTATGAGGACTTGCAGAACTAATGAGGTGTATTCGCTCTGACGGAGTTACGGTGCTGCCACCTTCAATTTGTTTACTCTATGAGTGCAGAGGATAGGAATTTCTTCAAGGGTGAATGAGATAGCTACCATTTTGGTAATTCTCCCTAAAATTCGCTTACGGACAGTTCAATGTGTGTGAAGGAGATGATTTAATTCCGTCAGGGCGAATTATCCTCTGATAAAACTTATCCGGATTTTTTGTATACGAGCTGTTTCCGAGGGAATGCCTTCTCCTATCCCTCGCTGTACATTTGACAGAGTATAACAAGAGGGAATGTGCTATGAGTTATAACATCGAGTACAACATATAAACGTCAAATCTTATGTTTTTCCTTTTTTTTCTTGCTTGTGTTTGCTATTGATACAAAACTCTCGTCATTCCTTGTATTTTCGAATGGAAAGCTCATATATGAGTTATAAAGAGTTTTTCTTTTAGATTACATCATTTTTGTGTCTACTTAAGAAGCGCAGGGGCTAAGCCCTAACCGAAACAGCAAAATTATGAAAACAATCCGACTGACATCGACGTTTTTGTATCAGGTTTGACGTTTTCGTATCAGGTTTGACGTTTTCGTATTTTCGATGTTATACCGCTGTTTCATATTTCCAGCTGAGAGTGTATTGGGTGCTACCAGGGATACCAAATGTGCAGATTTGTCTGCAAAACGCAAATTTTTGGAGTCCGTGTGCAGATTTTTATTGATTTGCAGATATTTGCAGTTTTTCCACGGTTTCTGCAGACTTTTGTCAGAGTCTCCTTATATTTGCGCAGATTTTCTTAAAATGTGTGCAGATTTTTACAGACTTTTATCTGCGCGAGCGATATTTTTTTGAGATTTTTTTCAATTTTCGAGCACATTTTTCCGGTTTTTCGAGCAGTTGCAGACATTTTTCAAAAACATCTGGCATCTCTGGGTGCTACTCACCTCTATTCACCACAGCACGAGGGTTTGAGACGTTTGTCAGTTGCTTTGTTGTGAGTGTTGCTTCATCTTCTTGACCGGGTTGGACGAATTGAAATCGTATAATTCTCGAAGCGACAAGTGCATCTGTTATTGATACATATCTAGTAATCAATCCTTTTACGTAGTAAAATTGCTTTAAGGAGACATCATGCCTTGTATTGTGCCTACATGCCTTCGTAGCGACAAAGAAATGATGACGTTCCCAGAGGACCGAACACTCGCATCAAGATGGCTTGAGGCAATCGAAATGGGCTCTGGACACTCGATGGAATTGGCGGAAAATGAATGTCAACCGCAAATATGCAGCCTACATTTCATGTGTTTCGACAAGAATGGCGAAAACTACGAGGAACCGTCCAACTTCATACACCGGTAAGTAGGAACACATTGTGTTGAACTTACTTAGGTAACAGTATTTTATCATTTAGCAATAAAAACTGCACACAAATTTCCGGCTGCCGAATGTGTTTATCTTTCCACCCGACCGAGGATATGGTATCCTTAAAAGGTACTCTAGGCGAGCAAAACATTGCCCCTCTTCTGGAATTGTTAGAAATAGATTTTCACGAAAATCAATTCCTTCGAATGATTTGTTTGGTATGCTTGGCTAGGATAGAAATATTCGCTTCTCTGCACACAAGCTTCAGGCAATCGGAGGAAGCCTTTCAAGAGTTGCTTCAGAAAAGCCGAAAAACGGAGTTCCTTGAGGTCAAAGTAGAGATTAGTTCACCGCAGTATGATACCGTTGGAGATAAATATTCTACGGAATCGGAGCCAAACTCCAACCAGGATGCTAGTGACGACGAGTACATTCCAAAAACTTCCCGGAATCGTAAAATCCAGGATCGTAAGATCCAGAACCGTAGCACCCGGAGTCGGAGTGTTAATCCTTTGAAGATTTCTTTCAACAATGATAAAAAACCATCCGAGAAATCGCTCAGTTCAAAGGAGAAAATAGATCGAAACTGTTACATATGTGATACCATTCAACCAGATGCCAACGAGTTGATGATACATCTTGTGGTAAATCACACCTCCGGAAAGTGTTATCGATGTGACGAATGTTCACTGGATTTCCCTTTGCTGCATGTATATAATCGCCACCTTAGTCGGCACGATGATTCCAACAAACCGTATAAATGCAGCATTTGTGCAGTGAGATTCTCGTCCAGTTATTTGGTCAAAATACACGAAAACAGAGTTCATAATACCAACCACAACGTGAAACGGGCTTCGTTTAAAACGCATAATGTGGTTTGTGACCAATGCGGGAAGGTTTGCGATACCCGCAGGATTAAAGAACACATCCAAAAGGTTCATGAGAAATCGACTTATACGAAATGCACTATATGCGATAAAACATTCTCCATCAAGGCCAGTCTCGAACGCCACATGTTGGTACACACAAAAGAAAGACCCTACAGTTGTGACCAGTGTGATAAAACCTTCAAACGTTTACTTGATTACCGCCACCACAAAAGCTTGGTGCACGAGGGTGTAAATCCGCACGTTTGTGCCATATGCAACGAAGAATTTAATCACTACCGATTGCTGTACAATCATAAGCAGATAGTGCATCTGAAGAAAGGTGTCAAACCGAAGGGAGATCCTTCACGTTTAATCTACAAACAGTACGTACCGTGTAAACTGTGTCGAATGCAGTTTTCAAAGGGCAGTGAGCTGATAGCACACATTCAAAGTGAACACTCGGAAGACTATCCAGTGCTCGAATGTCCCCATTGTCCAGAGACGTTTTTGCTACCGTCCCGTCTATCGAAACACAAGCAAATCCATTTGGAAAAATATATGTGCAAAATATGCGGTGTCCATCATGAGAACAAGAGGGCCCTCGAATCTCACATGGATACCAATCACTCAGACGGTCAGATGTTTCCGTGTTCTGACTGTTCTGCAAAATTTGTGAGTCGCTTCAAGCTTCAGCGGCATAGTGTCGTACATACCAAAGGAAAGCAGTTCCAGTGCGAGTATTGTGAAAAATCCTTTGTGCAGAAGATTCAACTAGTTATCCATACGCGGTAAATTTAACATTGTGTCAGGTACCCCAATTTCACCACAATTTGTTTTCAGAATCCACACCGGGGAGAAACCCTTCGAGTGCGCCGGATGTTTTAAGCGTTTCAGTGACGATAGGACTTTTTGCAAGCACAAAAAAGTCTGCAAGGAGCTACTCAGCAAGATAGCTGAAGAATCGGAGAGCGTAGAATACGAATAAACTGGTTACGAAGCGTATATTGTATAAAAATGATTGAGTATTTTGCTATCAGAGAAATAGAACAAAGAAATAGTCATAAACATTTGAAAAGAAGAGCGCAATGCATTAAAGATCGATTTACTATGAAAGTTTTGCGATTTGGTTTCGATTTTTGATGCTAATATAACGAGTCTAAGGAGCAATGATGTGTTCAAAATTTATCGAGAAGAAGTTACAAAAAATATAGAAATGAATTGGGACTAAAAGTATTCATCACAATTGGTTATAATAATCTGTTAAAAAGCCCAGCGATATTACCTGGTTTCAATGGACGCGGAAAAGCGATTGTTCCATGCAGATTTCAATTCTGCTCCTGAAACCCACGCCGACTCATACTGACTGATAAGGTTGATGTCACCTCTGACCAATACCATTTTAGTTCCCATACCAAAAACAAACTGAGTTTCGATTTGTATGCTAGAGGTTTATTCTGGCTGCTCAACCTGGGCACTGAAATAGGAAACATGCAATTACAAAGGACATTAAGACGTTTGCTCTACGGATTTTACTAGAGTTAATCACGCATTACACGTTCTCAAGTTTCGGTTCCGCGAGTTTCTTCTCGAGCAGTGCCTGGCAGATTTTTTTGTGCTTGCAAAAAGTTCTATCGTCACCGAAACGTTTTAGGCATCCAACGCACTCGAACGGTTTTTCCCCTGTGTGAATTCTAAAACATAAAAATTTGAGTGTGAAATTGTTCAAAAATGAATAAAAAATGCGCGCATTTTACCGTGTATGAATAACCAGTTGAAACCTTCGCAGGAACGCTTTCTCACAGTACTCGCACTGGAACTGCTTTCCTTTGGTGTGCAGAACAGTGTGTAGGGTAAGCTGGTGCAGGCTGGTGAAAGTTGTAGGGCAATCGGAGCACGTATACAGCCGACCATCGGAGTGTTTGAGATCCATATGGTACTGGAGCTTCTTTTTGTCTACATGACCAGCACCACATTCCTTGCAGGCATACCTACCCGAATGGATAAGCTTGTGGACTGACAGTCGTGTCGGCAGCATGAACGTTTTCGGACAATGAGGACACTGTAGCACTGGATACTCTTCTTCGCTGTGTACACTGCGTATGTGCTCCATCAGCTCACTGCCTTTCGCGAATCGCAAGCGACAGAGCTTGCAAGTTTCACACTGTTTCTCCCGCAGAGATTTAGGAACATTTTTCTGGTGAACTTTCTGCTTGTGGACATAAAGCAGTCGGTAGTTTTTAAATTCCTCATTGCATTCGGAACAAACGTGTGGATTAACACCATCGTGCACCAGGCTTTTATGGTGACGATAATCGAGCAAACGTCTGAAATTCTCCTCACACTGGTCACAGCTGTAGGGTTTCGCATTGGTATGCAAAAGCATGTGTCTTTCGAGACTTCTCTTTGTTGTGAAAGTTTTGCCACATATGTTGCATTTCGATTGACTCGTCTTTAGGTGAACCTGTTGAACGTGATCTTTAAGTCTTCGAATGTCACATACTTTCCCGCACTGTTCGCAAACAACATCACGTGCTTTGATCTTAACTGGTTTTACATTATGATTGGCACCGTGGATTCTATTCTCGTGTAGCTTGACCCAAAATTTAGACGAGAACCGCATTGAACAAATGCTGCACTTGAGGGGCAGTTTCGATTGATCGTGCCGGCTTAGATGTCGATTGTACATGTACAGTAAAGGGATATCCAGTGAGCATTCCTCACATCGATAGCCCATCTCGGAGCTGTGGTTTTCTGTAAGATGAACCATCAACTGGTTAGCATCTGGCTGAATTGTGTCACATATATAGCAATTTCGGTCTATCTTCTCCTTTAAACTGATTGATTCCTGAGATTTTTTATTTTTCATAGATTGGCGCATGGTTCGCTTTTCACGCTGCTTCCAACTTTTCTGAGCAACTGTTGGTATGCTTTCATCGTCACTAGCATTTTGATAGGTATACGACTCGAACTCCGTAAATTCTTCTTCATCTTCAACGATAGTAAGTTGTGGGGAACTAATCTCTATTTTAAACTCAAGATACTGTATGTTCTGACTTTTCTGAAGCAAATCTTGAAAGGCTATCTCCGATTGGGTGAAATTTGTTTGCAAGGAAGTAAATATTTCGATCCTGGCAATGCATGCTAAACAAATCATTTGAAAGAACTGATTGTTCTGAAGATCCAATCCTAACATTTCTAAAAGAGAAGAAATTGTACGCTCGCCTATAGTACCTTCCAAGGATACCATGTCCTCGGTCGGGTGAAATGTTAAACACATTCGGCAGCTGAAAATTTGGGTGCAGGTTTCATCGCTGAATGATAAAATACTGTTATCTAAGGGAATTAAAAATAAAGCGTGTTACTTACCGGCTAATGAACTTCGACGGTTCCTCATAGCTACCGGCATTCGTGTCGAAATCCGTGAAATGTAAGCTGCATATTTCCGGTTGAAATTCACTTTCAGCCAATTCTATCGAGTATCCAGAGCCAATTTCGATGGCCTCAAGCCATCTAGAAGCGAGTGTTACGTCCTCCGGAATAGTGGTCATTTCTTTGTCGCTACGGAGGCATGTAGGTACAATACAGGGCATGATGACTCGATAAGCTAACTTTGTCGCTAAGGATTTTACGATTTTTAACTGTTTAGCCCGTTCTGCCAACTTGTTTACTGCTTCGGTTGATGGTAATAGATCTCAGGTAACAGAGCATAATATACACGCTTACTGCGGGCTACTCACTATTGTGTTACATGGGACATCGGAAAATCGCAAATCGTCTCGAGCTACACTGAAAATGTTTATTTTCCCAATTTTCCCTATTTTCATAAATATAAGCCGTTAAGAGCAAAAGTGGTACATGTGCCATTAAGTAAATTTCCCAGGAGACGCGATAAACGAAAACACTCAAATAGTGAATTATTTTCAACAATTTTTTCCAACATTACTGCACTAAATTATTGCTGGAAAGGTTTCAATAGACGGTACATGAAAGCATAACGAGTTTTGGTTGAGAACTTACACAAACTTCAATGGAAAAACATGTACCACTTTTGTTCAATGGGAAAAATAATGACAACCAAAAAACGCCAACCAAAGAGCAAAAGTGGTACTTGTCCAGTGTGAGCATGAAGGATGTATTATAGCTTTCTAATCTCAAGACATAGAACATTCATGTCTTCAGCAGAGTTGTCCAACAGATTGAATACTACACAGAAAATAATATCGTTTTTGGGTTGACATTTATAATATACAGTTCTTGTCAAAATAACAATACTTTTATTTGAGACAACTGTACTGCCGCTCCAAGCATAACTGTCCCAGCGTCCATGAGGTTTGCACAGAATATGGGACAGTTATGCTTGGAGCGGCAGTGTAGTATATATAGAGTTCTCCAAGCGAAAACACACGAACACTACGACACGGCCCGCTTTACAATGTATATTGAAATTTAAAATGGAATGAAAGTGTGAATCAAACTCGGTAGTTTTTCATTCTTTATCCTTAGATGACAGTTCTCACAGGTGACAAAAAATTCTTACAGCTAAAAAAGAAAAATCGAATACATCGGAGAACTCTACAGAATGATGATCTTTTTCTTAAGGAATTCAGTCTCTTCGTGGCGCTAGTGTATATGTATTTGGTAACAGCATACGAGTTGATACTGAAATAGATAAAATGCTTTTTGTTACAAAATAGTCACGGGTACACTAGCACCACGTAGTGAGAAAATTACAAACCAGACAGATCTTCATGTGAATGTAGTCAATCACTTAACCAACTTTGCTGAAGACATGATTGTTTCGTATCCTAAGATTTTCGACTTACATTTGGGTTGTTTAGCTATTCACGGATTTCCGATTTTTAAATATCATCTGAGAGAGTGTAATTTGCTGAGCAAAACGTGATTTTTTAAAACTATATCATTATCCTTCGATTTTAAATTGAAGAATAAAAATTCGCTCTGAATCGCTACAATGACAGTTGGTATATGGGCAAACTGTCATTGTAGCGATTTCGAGTTTTAAATCGTGATTGAAAAAGCGAAGAAAAACGATAGAATTTTTTTAAATCACGTTTTACTTAGAAAATGCAGATTTTTCAGATGACATAAAAAAACTGATATAGTTAAACAACCCAATTCATCTAACATGCACAGACTGGACATGTACCACTTTTGCTCTCAACGAAATTGTGATTATATGTTAATTACCAAAATAGTGTTGGCTATAACTTTGGTTTAGGTTATCACATCTCGTTTTTTTTTTGATATTCTAGTACATTATTTCGTTCTGCATCAATTTATGCAAAAAACCAAAAAAACCCAAAAAGTGTAAAAATGGCACATGTACCACTTTTGCTCTCAACGGTTCATATATCAGTGCTAAAAGACAAACTCAACATGAAGGCATAACCAATTTGGGATTACTAGGCTTCTGGTAGCTCTAGCTTTTAAAGTCGTTTTAGGTTTCGTAGACGCGATTTTTTGCTAGCCAGTTTTAATTTGTTTTTGTTAAATTACTTCCATATCTATATGCTTTGTAATTGGGTTGTTTTGCTATACCAGTTTTACATATTCTCTGAAAGAGCTGCGTTTTCTAAGCAAAACGTGATTTTCGAAAATTTTATATTGTTTTCTTTTGGTTTATAAATCACGATTTGAAACTTTCTGAAATTTGACCGAAATCAATTAGATGACAGTTCGCCCACATACGCAAGACATAAGTATAGTTTATAGTTTCAAGCGAAGTGAAAAATTTGACAAGTAAAAAAGCCTTGCTTTTTCGCTAGCGAAATCTATAGTGAAAACCCGGTTGTAGAGTACACAGGTATTTCACCAGCCTGCAGTTTACAGTTCACGCGAAGCGAAATTCTCGAGTTTACACTTCGAGCGAAGTGACAGAATTTAAACGTAATGAAATGTCAAGTTTTCGCTTCGACGGAAACCTGGAAAAAACCTCTAATATCAGGGAATATCAGGGATTTCTTTTTTCGATCAGGGAAAATCAAAAAATAATCAGGGAACAGATACGCGATTCTTTTTTTAATGGCTCTTTAGCGCCAAAACTGATTTTTGTAGCATAAAAGGCTAGTTCGGGACCGCTATCGTTTGGTTTTATATCGAATACTTTCTACTTTGGGTTTCAAAGCTGCGTTCATTTACGTTGTACTTTTATGTGCTGAATGCTGGAAAATATCAGGGAAATAGATGTTATATTTCAGCAAAAATTAGGGAATTTGCTTTTTAAAAATTTTTCGCCACCTTGGAGTAGTTCATTTCGTACCAACTTTTTTGGAAGATTTCATCCTGAGTAAAAGTACAAAAGTGTTTTGAGACAGATGACGTTACATACAAAACCATTGAACACATAAAGTGTTGGAGAAATCTTCGGATATAGCTCATTTTGTGAACGGAAACATTTGGAAAAAAAACCCAAATAAATCCACCTAGGGGTCAGACCCAGCCTTTCTCATTCAAACTTTTTTTTATTCTCGCTTATTTTCCGTCGGTCTATTTCCGCCACTGTTGTGGCCAATCACCGACGCCCAGGGAGCGACTCCACACCCAGGACCCTAACTCACGACCCGTTTATTAACGGACCGGCGCCAACGGCTTTACTTCCTCATGCGATGGAAGGCGTGATCCCAGAGATTTTTCGCCTCAGAAAATCTCCCGGTGTCGGCTAGGATTGAATCTAGACCAGTTGGGTTGGTTGTGAGTGGATCACGCCACCTCACAACCATCGACACCTATGTCGGCGGTGGGATTCGAAACCAGGCGTCGAGCGTGGTTAGCGGAGACGTTACCAACCACACTAGGCCCCCGCTTTATCATTCAAACTTATTATTTGTTAAAATAGATTTACACGAACACTTCAATTTTCAGAAAAAATGCACCTCGATAATATTTGCTGGATTTATTTATCACTCTAAATAACAAATTTTTCGTAGCCAGCAATGAAACTCTACCGAACATTTAAAACATAATATTCAAACACACATGAACATACATTAACACATGCAAATAACATGAAACAAATATGTTCCAAATATATGACGTGAATTTTTGTTTGATCGTGGTATGATCGAAACGTCACTGTAGGACTCGTTTATATAACAAAAAGCAAATTTGTGAAAATCAGTAGTGTAGTTTCTGAGATAATGAACTTTCGTGATTTTCACATTTTGATAAATAACATACAAACTAAAAATCCGATTACAATAAAATTTAATAGAGTTTTATGGGGCAACTAGACCTTTCATTTGAGAATAATTTTATGAAAATCGATTCAGCCATCTCTGAGTAAATCGAGTGAGATTGAAAAGTTGCACAAACACACACACACATACAAAAAATGCTCAGCTCGTCGAACCGAGTCGAGTGATATATGCCATTCGGCGCTTTGGAGCACTTTTATACCCTTGGTTTTGCCACTGATTGCTATACCGCACTATACCTTTCTAGGAGAAAGGCAAAAGTGAAGTGATTCAAAAGTGTAAAATTATTTCTTTATAGTAAACTTAGCTCCACAACTCTGGAATGTTATTCACTTCATTTAAAACTTGCCAAAGAATTTCCTTTTGAATTTCAAAATTTTCTAATTAAAGTTAAAGTAGCCGAAAAGTGTGAAGGGGAAAGAAAACGAAAATTGGGATTGAAAAAGTTAAATCAACTGCTTCTACGAAATAACAGTAGTAGAAAGACAGCCAAAGTACACCTCATTGACGACTTTGTGGTCAATAGGTCTTCGTACGAGTTTTCACAACCCCAGCAAAATCTTCTAAATATGGGCCTAAATTTCGCAATTCCTTCACGACCCAATATTGAACAATCGATCATCGATATAGAAGCTGGGATGAACAGTTGTAAACTTTCCACAGAACAAACTGGTGAAGTACGCCAAATTTTTTCAAAAATTACTAAGACACTGCCACGTCATGAAAATTCGTCTGATTTAAAGACAGTTGAGGAATTACGTAAAAAACCTGTTTTCTATTTAAAAGCAGATAAGGGGAACAAAACCGTCATCATGGACAAGTCTGACTATGATGAACAAATAACCCAAAAAATTGATAAAGGTCCATATTGGCAACTGCGACTCAATCCTCTTGCTGATATGGTAAAACGTGTAGAAAATACAATAAAAGAATGCAAACCCGTTTTGGGTAATGCGTTACAAAATCTTCGTGTTTCAAATCCAGTTCTTCCAAGAATAAAGGGTCTCCCCAAAATTCACAAACCTGGAAATGAAATGAGAGAAATTATCTCAGCGGTAGGGGCTCCCACAGAAAAATTGGCTAAATGGCTGGTAAAAGAATTTCAAGCCATGCCCCATAAATTTCCAAGTCGATCAGTAAAGAGCACCGGAGATTTCGTTGAAAATTTAAGATCCTCGGGTAACATCCAATCTGATGAGATAATGGTTTCATTTGACGTTACGGCCTTATTTCCTAGCGTTCCAGTGAATGAAACCTTAAACCTTTTAGAGGACTGGCTTCTTTCCCAATATTTTGATATTACTTGGAAAAAGAAAGTTGACAGTTTGTTGAAACTTTCACGCCTTTGCATGAAAGAAAACTACTTCACATTTCGTGGTAAATTTTACAAACAGACTAAAGGGGCACCAATGGGGAATCCTCTTTCTCCCTTTCTATGTGAGCTCTTCATGGCAAATATAGAAAGTACATTAGAGAAGAGGAACATCTTACCGATTCGATGGTGGAGGTATGTGGATGATATTTTTTGTATTTTGAAAAGGGCGGATCTTGAAACTTTTTTCATATCCCTTAATAATACCCATAAAAATATAAACTTCACAATTGAAAAAGAACTTAACAACAGACTCCCTTTCTTGGACGTCGTTGTAGTCAGAAAGTCTACGGACTTGGATTTTGAAATTTATCGGAAACCCACGAATACAAAACGGGTAATACCTAACACTTCAAACCATCCCTTCCAGCATAAAATGGCATCCTTCCATCACATGATCCACCGCATGGAAACTTTACCTCTAAGTGAAGTAGCCAAGCAAAAGGAACTGGAATATATTTTCGAAATTGCTAAACTTAATGGCTACAATGAAAGTATCATTCAAGCCATTGTCGATAAAAAGAAGCGTGCTCAAATTCGGAAATCTTTTACAACACTCACCCCAATAACAGAAGATCTGAAAAGGGTAGCCGTTGAATATGACGTTAACTTGACACGCCCACTTCGTTCAAAATTTAGAAAATTTGGGATGGATATTGTCTACACTAGTAGAAATACCCAACTCAAAACAAAATTAGGGTCTACCAAAGACCCTATTGATACCCTGAACAAAGCTGGAATTTATAAAATGGCATGCAGTCACTGTGACATGGTTTACATCGGACAAACTAAACGTAACCTATTGATACGTTTCAAAGAACATTTCGCAGAAGTGACCAAAGCAAGTAAAGTTTCAACAAATGCCCCACCACACAATTTCAAATCAAAAGTGGCTGAACATATTTTTAACGAGGAACATCCACTAACTTCGGATAACATTCACCTCCTCCGCCCCGTTAATAATTTATGGAAATTAGACGTAGCTGAAAGTTTAGAAATTTATAAACAACACTCATGCACGCTTCTCAATAAAGACGCAGGTAATCACCCCTCATGGCTATTCAATCTGCTTCCCAAAAACCCCAGACATGGTACGGTAAACAATCGACCGCATAATCCCCTACCTAACTCCAATTAGGGTGCTAAATTTTCATTTTTACCTACTACAAATAAAAAAACAGGATTTACGCTTTGCTCTTTACCAGTCCACACAAGCACTGAGGAAGACTGTACGTCACAGTCGAAATATATATTTGCGACTGAATTTCAATATTTATTTCCAAAAAATTTAGTAGAGTATAACGGAAACCGATAACTATTTCTTTGATTGATGTAAAATTATTGTTGGGTAATTCGACAATCGTTATGACACAGACAGACGTCCAAGCAAGAACAACATTGATCAAATTTTCCGTGTAAATTTTCAATGTGAATTGCGTTATAAATTACTTGTACACTAACGCCGCCTGGTGACCTTATCGCTACAATACATTTTTTTTCGCTGGTGTACGAGGCTGGCGGTACTGGTAGCGCTATCTGGTTACGGATTGCTACTACAAAAAAGTTAAAGGGTATGTGCTTGAGTGCACAAACGAAGGCTTGACGTGGGACTATTGTGGGTGTAAAGATTTAATTCTGCCATAGCCATTGTATATAAAACACACCAAACGTACAAATACCATACACAACAATCCATGAACAAAAAAAAAAAAAAACATAGACACCTGTCATAAACCATAGCATACAAACGAATAGGAAAAATAATTAACTTGTTGCCTATAAAAGTATTCTGTCATAAATAAATTTACCTCGGATGATTGCATGTTTGCACACACGTTATACACACATACACGTTTTACACACACACTATATACACACACACTTCTCACAAGCACACGCTCCTCAGACACCCACGCTACTTACACACATACACATACCCACTTACATACTCACGCCACTTACACACATACACGCCGCTCACACATACACACATTAACACACACACACACGCGCTACTCACACACACAGATACACACACACGCTACTCACACACACACGCTACTCACACACACCCACATACGTTAAGAATACAATTATCATTGATTATAAAGTGTATAAAAATAAATTATAATTGTAACCAAATGTGTATACAAACCAACAGCCCGATAGCCTTGGATTGTGCTAGTGGCCGATCAAATAAACAAATGAATAAATAACACCCACACACACGCTACTCACACACCCCCACACACATACGCTACTCACACACACACGCTACTCACACAACCACACGCTACTCACCCACACACACGACACACACACACACACACACACACAATACTCACACACACGCTACTCACACTCACACACACGCTACTCACACTCACACACACACTTACACACGCTACTCACACACACAAAAACACACGCTACTCACACATACACACGCTACTCACACACTCACACACATACACACGCTATTCACACACACATACACACGCTACTCACACACACATACACACGCTACTCACACACAAACACACATACACACGCTACTCACACACTCACACACACGCTACTCACACACACGCTACTCACACACACATACACACGCTACTCACACACATACACACGCTACTCACACACACACATACACATACACACGTTACTGACACATACACACGCTACTCACACATACACACGCTACTCACACACACATAAACACGCTTGGTATACGACACGCTATACCTACACAAATTACTATCGGCAGCATCCAAACGGCTTCCAAGTCTTCCAATGGTCCCTTCCAACGGCTTACAATGGTCCCCAGTACCGATCACGTCCAGTTTCGGGCTGTACTCCAACAACGATATCTGAATTAGATTACCACTGGTGGGGTCCAACTCAGATCGAAGGGAAGCCGAACTGTTCGCTTTGACGGTCGACCAGGGAATGAGCTTCTCTCAACACGGAATGTCATTTTATAGCGTCACTCAGTGTAAGGAACTTGGGTGATTGGGAGAAGAACCAATCACGTGGAAGCATTGCCGCCTTTTTCTTCGTCGCTTACGTTGGGTGATGAATGCGATGCCAATTGGCTGGCATTGCTAGCCAATGACTGAATGCGTGAAATCATTTCGTCTATGTTTTTGAAGTCTGCGTTAGGGAAATATACCAATCGTATGAAAAATGTATGTAGATATTCGACCTTCAAACTTTCCCGCAATTTTCACGGAGTAATAAGAAAATGGTGACTAAAATTATCATGTTATACAAATCTTGTATGTTTTAGCTTTCCAACGGTATATTAACTATTGAAATCGGAACAGTTGTTTGAACGCTATTAGCATCTAAAATCTTCCTTTCTGACAACCAAAAACGTTCAGTGGTGGGCACCATTCCGCTAATTCGCTAATTCGCTAATTAGCGACGCTAAAATTCAGTTAGCGATTTCGCTAATTTTTGAGCTGGTTAGCGAAACTGTTAGCGTCGCTAAAATTTTGGCCTTCGAAACGCTAATCGCTAATTCGCTAAATTTTGTAAAGAAGCGACAGTAGAAATATTTAGAAAAACTGTAAATTGCTGATGGCGTACGTAAATTGCTTACAAAGATGAACATACTTTACTGCGAAAGTTACTTTTGTCAGTTTTTTTACCCCAAGAATGGAGTTCCAGTTATCGTTCAAGCCACAGGAGCATTTTGAAGAACAAGCACAAGGTCTAATTGAATTTTCGGCACACCAAGAACTTTGGTAAATTGCAATGCGCTTGAAATTATGACAACTTTGGTTCTACTTTTTCGATTCAGATAATAATTGAATTTTCATGAAAATATTCCTAGAAGTATCTTTTTTTAATGCAAGCTAAAAAACTTTTGTTATTCTTGTTTTTACAAAACAAAATATGAATACTGTTTCGTGAACCTCTTATTGTAAATAGCTTTAAAAAGTAATTGTTTTCGTTTGTTTAGCAAAAAAAAAATCAAAGTGGTCCAAATCTTACAAAACACGAGCAATAAATATAGCGATATGACTATTTACATATTAAAACGTTAGCGATTAGCGATTAGCGAAAGTTCCGCTAATGTGGGTTTAGCGTTTAGCGATTATCGAGCTAAATTTTCCGGTTAGCGGCTAAGCGATTAGCGTCGCTAAATTTTCGCTTAGCGGTGCCCACCACTGAAAACGTTACATGTTCAATCCAGTTTTCCCAGAATGTACCTTAGTATAGTGAAGAAAGACGTAGTCTCACGTCAAAACCTTACACAAGTTTGAAACTCAGCTTGGACGTCTGTCTGCGGTTATGATTTATAAAAGAAACTGTCCTTATTCTGGGTGCATCTGTACATTTCTACAAACTTTTTTATCGCTTGACATGGCATATTCTGGGTGATTTTCACATCCACGTTAAGCATTCCCCTAGTAGAATGTTTACGACAAGATCTTTGTCTTTTTCATCTGTGTTACTGTGTTTTCACAGGCAATGCATCGGTGCCGCGATGTAGCTCTTCACTCTTCACTGCATTGAACTTTAATAGCGTGTATGTCTATTACTACGATTAGCTATCACTTCGCTCTGCAGTGAAATCTTGCTAAAAACTGTCATTCTGTTGCTTTTCTGTATCGTTTCTCAAAGACCCAAACGCGATGTACGCGATGTACACACCAGGGATACCAGATGTGCAGATTTGTCTCCTAAATGCATGCAGGCTTTTCCAGTCCGTGTGCTAGTTTCACCAAAGATGCAAAGGAGTTTTCTCATATTTGCTCAAACTTTCGAAGAAAGTGTGAATTCTTTCAGACTTTTGACCTAGCGAGCTCGATGTAGTTGAAGTTTGAGTATTTAGAGCAGATGTTATTTTGGTTTTCTAACTGTTGCAGGAATCTGGCAACGCTGGGCACACTCGGGCGACGACATGAACGGATAGACAGCAGTGCAGAGACAGAGCCTCAAACAACTGGCCAGTAGAGCTGAAAGTGCGTCGTTTTGCACTGAGTTTTCGGGATTGTTTTAAAAGAAAAAGAAACGGCATAATTTCCCACAGGACTGATATTTCCTTCTTTTTTTCGTGTGTTTTTTTAAACTAGAAATGAATCAATAAGTATTACGAAATTCAAGACCAAAATGTTGGAAAGCAGGAGAAACGTTCGTATTTAGTCGGGACTTGCATGTAAGTCGGACATTATAATTTCTTTTTTTTTTTGTATTTTGTATCGATGCGTTAATAGAAATAATCAATTTATTCTGGCGAAAAGGGTTTGTTTACCATTTTGGTATTCGTTCGTTCGCTTCCAGATCGAATTCTCTGTTGAGCCATTTTTTCTTTCACTCTGGAACTCTTTTTTTTAATTCTTTATCAAACCGGTTCTGCTAAGAATATCTATAGCTACAATTTCAGCGATACTCTGTGTGCATTATGGATTGGCACCCATCAGGGTCTAGAAAGGATGCCAGCGGTAGTCTGCAGCTTCGCTTCAACAGCAGCGACCACCGGAGAGAATTTAGTTTTTTCGGCAGCTCAAACGAAATGGTCCGCTGTGAGAATGTGGCACTTAAGGTGCTCAGTCGTCAGCACTGTGGATACTTCAACACGGGTCTTAACAAACGGTCACATCAGGTTGCATTTCGAGAGGTTCCACAGTACTTGTCTTTCTGTCTGAAGGAGATCGTTCCATGTTGCTATTTGAAGGGGTAAGATATTGGAGGTGGACTGGGGTGAAAGAAGTTATGGGTGTGATGTTCTGTTTTGATTGCAGTCACGTATTTATGGGTCTTTCGGCGTGCGGCCAATTTTTGCTCAGCTACAAGGTGGCTTACGATTACGACGATGAGCTGACGCATGAATATAACTTCTCGTCTAACTATAAATATGAGTAGGTTTATGAATGCTTGCAGGCTGAATTGGACACTGGCTAATGTTTGCGAATGATTTACAGATTGTACTTTTGGATCTATCGACCGCACTTCCTGCTGAGCAAGTACTTTCAGGTTTGTCTCTTCGATGATCACGGGGTAGATGGTATCAAGACCGTGACAATAACGCAGTGGAAAACTGATCAGCAACTTTTGATTGTTCACGGCGCTAGTGAGAAGGATGATTTTGATTCCTACGTTACTGTCGTCCGGGTGCCGAAGCTGGGATGCCTGGATTGTAAGAAAATACGAGATGCCGATGAGGAAGATGGTGAGTAGAATGTACGCTGATTATTCATATAACATTGATGATATCTCTATTGTAGGAAACCGTCAGGATATTCTCTGTATCAAGTGTAACATGACAATTCACACCAAATACCGCAACTCGGACTCAGGACCGAAGTTTAATCCTCGTTTCAACTTAAACTGCCCGGGCTATATTATTATGAGCGAAAACAGCTTTATCCACACGATTAATATTCAGCTTAACATGGAACGCTGCTTGCCGAGGCGGCCATCAGGAGTAATTAGCAGTAAATATATATCCAAAAGGCAACCGGAAAACGAAGCGAGTAGACTTGCGGTGACAGTTCCGTTGTCCAGTCCAGTTATTACTGCAACGCTGCCGGCAGCACCAAAACCGTCGACAAGTGGTGCGTTACCACTCCCACCAGCGCCACAGGAAGCAGCTCTTAGTATTGCCGATCAGATAATAGCGGACTTCGCTGAGTATGAGACTGAATCTTTCGAATCGGGTCGCTGTTCGCAACCGCTCTCCCCGAGGTATCATCGTACCACCAGTAGATTGTCTTCAAATGCGTCACATTCTTCGCCACTGACTGCTCACTATCCGGAGAATTTAGACGAACTTGTCATAGTCTGTGATCGTCGCACAACTACCGGAATCGGAGGGCTTCCCGCACGAACTTCGATGCTTACACGGGGAGCTGCCGCCCGACTCGAATCCCTTTCACCCTCATCCAACGTTCGGTTGCTCAATCATCGCAATCATACCAATATAGAACTAAGACTTGTTTCTCCAGAAGCGGGTGGACAGAAACCAATCGCTGGTCCTTCAACTGCTGGTGCTTCCATGTGCATCGTCGATGCCAAAAGCAATGCTCAAGCCCAAACCTTCTCTGCCTCTGATCTGAAGCAGGAAGCGACTGGGTCATCTTCTAGTTCCTCTTTGTCGTCTTTCGGACGGTCTCCCCTACGAAGACGCTCGTATCTCTCTACTAGAGTGACTGAATCTAATGTTCCTACCAATAGTAATGAACCAGGCGGTGAAAATGTTCCCGCTGACGTCGCATCCAGGGCCTATGAATTCTCCGAAGACAACGAACGCTGTGAAAAAATAAGCACCTTCCGAAAGCGCCGTTTGGCGGACAAGAAGTACGAATTCTCCGAGGACAGTAGCCACGGTGACAATGTGATAGTTCCCTTCAATAGATTACGCAGCCAAATCCGCACACGTTCCGCTAGTCAAAATTTGCTGTGCAGTCCATCGCATCCGGTTGGCTACGAAATGACAACCCACCTGCATCGGGCCTCTCCGAATCATGGCTTTCGGTCGCCTTGTGGCTCACCGGTTGGCAATCGTTACCTTCGCTCACCACCGGGAATCAGATCGCCAAACTATTACCGTCATCATTCTCCAGTGGCAATCTCCACGACCACCGGAACGCCCAGCAATCGCCAACCATCGGCCGCTCAGCTGATCAAAATGCCTAACTTTGATCCGAAAGATTACATTTACGCTAACGGTGGTATTGGTACTGCCCTCGGGGATGATATTCCTAAGTTTTTCATCGATGCCATTCAGAAATTCAACGAAAAAAAGCTCCAATCGGATGTTGGGGGCAACGATGAAAACGTGAACTCGGACAATTTGCTGCCACCGAAGTTTTGTCCCCAGCAAGAGCTGAAACCAGAGAAGCCAGCTTGCTCGAAGAAGATCGTCAAAATTTATGTCGAGGAGGACGACGCTAACTCGGTGCTAACCACCGAGGATGGTTAGTATTTTTTTCTCTCCAAAAAAACAGCTTATATTTGGAATAATCTCCTCCTTCTCAGATGACTGCATTTCTCCCGGCTACCATACCTCGCTGCCGATGGAAGTGCACGGTTCCTGCTATTCGAACATGCAGATTATCACGCCGGCCTCGTTCAGCAAGTTAAACTGTCCGGCCGTCGTAGTGACGCAGAACTCGTTCGACATGGAGACGTTCTCGTTTCACGTAGCCAACCACATCTGCACGAAAAACGGGAAAAAGTACGGCATTCTGTTTGATTCGGCCTACGAGTTGACACACGTAAGTGGAACACACTCACACCTTTTTTTCCATCGCTCCGTTCCAGTACAATTTTTCTCTTTGAATAAAATCCCAGGTTTGCCCGCTAACAGAAACCATCACCTGTACCATGGTGCTGCAGTTCACGGCGAGTGATACGAACAAGCTGAAACAGTGCCACAACTGTTCCACCTCGATCGATTGCCACACACACCGGAAGATCTACCAGTGCCGGTCGCTGTTCGTTTGGAATATGACTTCCGGAGAGTGGCACGTGCTGGACTACGGTACACTCGCTGCCGGGCCCTATCTGGAACTCAAGAAGCTCGCATCCAACTACAGCCGTTTACTGGGAAAACTTCGCAAGTTCACGCGTAAGCTGTTCGCTTCGTCTGCAGATGAACGCGACACGCTGCGAACGTATGACTTCCTGAATCACCTGCGAATACTTGATTCGAACAACGAGAAAACTAAGCAGCGATTGAGTGATCTGCAGCACGCCATTGAGTTCTATCGGAAGCAGCTTCATGATCCCGGCGATAGTGATGATAGCGATGACGATGACGATGACGATGATGAGGAGGATGACAACGATTCCGTCAGTTCGGTTGGCTCGGATAGGAATGACGCAAATACGGTAGTGGGAGATACGCTTACTTCGGACACGGTTAGTGAAGAGGATGATATTTAAATCTGGACTGCAAAGATGAATTCCTCTACTTTAGCTAGGAACATATTTTTTTAAATTATACTTTGGATTTGTACAGTGATATTCAATGTGCGTTCATAATTGTGTATTTCTCACTCAAAGAAAGATTATACATAGTTAAGGTGCGATTGAACAAGAAAAATCAACCAGTTGAATCAGATTTTTCTCCGGTTCAGATATTTGCATACTATAAACCCGATCAAAATAAACTTGTTTCCACCTAGGTGGAAAAGAGGCGGATTACTTCTCTATTGCGTGGCAGGCAACATTATACTACTCTACACAATAAAATGTGACTACAAATGCAGATGGAAGCAAGCTATTGTAGAAATTGAACAATCTTTAAAAACGAGCCGAAACGCATATTCGTTCTTTCTCTTACATTAGGAAACCACAGTACGCAACAAGTTTTCAAAAAAAAAATTCACCAATGAAGTGATGTTCATCTATAAAAAGTCGCATCTCAATGTATTTACGAAAGATAGTACTCCATTTCTCGCTGTAACTTTAGAGGTAATACCGGAGGTCAGTATATAAGGGTGGAATTGTTTAGGAACCATGGCCGACTTCGAGCTCCAAATTACGTGACACATGAAGGAGAGGAGGGGGGGTTGTTTAGGTTACTTTTCGCTTAGAAGAGTAATAACAAGAAACACAGCTCCCTGAATGTGCCTGTAAACAAAGTCGAAGCGCCCTTAACATTTGTCAGCTTTCCGTATTTAACAGTTCATGCACATTACTTTGTTGGCCGACAGACCGTTTACCAAACCGAACGAATTGGAGATGTCCAGCTTCTTCTGTCTTGTTCGTATCCACAGGCAGATCGTGGATCTTCTTTTACTTGGCACATCCACCCGGTGCGAGGCCTACCACGGAGTAGGCGGCCTCTTTCTGGTTCTCTGCTGAATAATACCAAATTGAGCGGGAAAAGTCAGAACCACCGAAAAGTGCTTCGGCCAGAAGGCCAGAAAAGGCCAAAATAGAAAATGATCCCAAATTGGGCTCAGAATCGCCGAAAAACGCTTCCTAAGGCCAAAAACGCCGAGATAGAAAATGATCCCAAATTGAGCTCAGAATCGCCGAAAAACGCTTCCTAGGGCCAAAAACGCCGAGATAGAAAATGATCCCAAATTGAGCTCGAAATCGCCGAAAAGTGCTTCTAAAGGCCAGAAAACGCCAAAATAGAAAATGATCCTAAATTGAGCTCAAAATCGCCGGAAAAGGCCAATATAGAAAATGATCCCTAATTGAGCTCAGAATGGCCGAAAAACGCTTCCTAAGGCCAGAAAAGGCCAAAATAGAAAATGATCCCAAATTGAGCTCAGAATCGCCGAAAAACGCTTCCTAAGGCCAAAAACGCCGAGATAGAAAATGATCCCAAATTGAGCTCGAAATCGCTGAAAAGTGCTTCTAAAGGCCAGAAAACGCCAAAATAGAAAATGATCCTAAATTGAGCTCAAAATCGCCGGAAAAGGCCAATATAGAAAATGATCCCTAATTGAGCTCAGAATGGCCGAAAAACGCTTCCTAAGGCCAGAAAACGCCAAAATAGAAAATGATCCCAAATTGAGCTCGAAATCGCCGAAAAGTGCTTCCTAAGGCCAGAAAAGGCCAAAATAGAAAATAATCCCAAATTGAGCTCAGAATCACCGAAAAACGCTCCCTAAGGCCAGAAAACGCCAAAATAGAGAATGATCCCAAATTGAGCTCAAAATCACCGAAAAATGCTTCCTAAGGCCAGAAAAGGCCATAATAGAAAATGATCCCAAATTGAGCTCAAAATCGCCGGAAAATCTTCTAAAGGCCACAATAGAAAATGATTCCAAATTGAGCTCAGAATGGCCGAGAAACGCTTCCTAAGGCCAGAAAAGGCTACAATAGAAAATGATCCCAAATGGAGCTCAAAATCGCCGGAAAAGCTCCTAAAGGCCAAAATACAAATCGATCCCTAATTGAGCTCAGAATGGCCGAAAAACGCTTCCTAAGTCCAGAGAAGACTAAAATAGAAAATGATCCCAAATTGAGCTCAAAATCGCCGGGAAAAGCTTCTACAGGCCACAATAGAAAATGATCCCAAATTGAGCTCAGAATGGCCGAAAAACGCTTCCTAAGGCCAGAAAAGGCCACAATAGAAAATGATCCCAAATTGAGCTCAGAATCGCCGAAAAACGCTTCCTAAGGCCAAAAACGCCGAGATAGAAAATGATCCCAAATTGAGCTCAAATCGCCGAAAAGTGCTTCTAAAGGCCAGAAAACGCCAAAATAGAAAATGATCCTAAATTGAGCTCAAAATCGCCGGAAAAGGCCAATATAGAAAATGATCCCTAATTGAGCTCAGAATGGCCGAAAAACGCTTCCTAAGGCCAGAAAACGCCAAAATAGAAAATGATCCCAAATTGAGCTCGAAATCGCCGAAAAGTGCTTCCTAAGGCCAGAAAAGGCCAAAATAGAAAATAATCCCAAATTGAGCTCAGAATCACCGAAAAACGCTCCCTAAGGCCAGAAAACGCCAAAATAGAGAATGATCCCAAATTGAGCTCAAAATCACCGAAAAATGCTTCCTAAGGCCAGAAAAGGCCAAAATAGAAAATGATCCCAAATTGAGCTCAGAATGGCCGAGAAACGCTTCCTAAGGCCAGAAAAGGCTACAATAGAAAATGATCCCAAATGGAGCTCAAAATCGCCGGAAAAGCTCCTAAAGGCCAAAATACAAATCGATCCCTAATTGAGCTCAGAATGGCCGAAAAACGCTTCCTAGGTCCAGAGAAGACTAAAATAGAAAATGATCCCAAATTGAGCTCAAAATCGCCGGGAAAAGCTTCTACAGGCCACAATAGAAAATGATCCCAAATTGAGCTCAGAATGGCCGAAAAACGCTTCCTAAGGCCAGAAAAGGCCACAATAGAAAATGATCCCAAATTGAGCTCAAAATAGCCGGAAAAGCTTCTAAAGACCAAAATACAAAATGATCCCTAATTGAGCTCAGTATGGCCGAAAACGCTTCCTAAGGCCAGAGAAGGCTAAAATAGAAAATGATCCCAAATTGAGCTCAAAATCGCCGGAAAAAGCTTCTAAAGGCCACAATAGAAAATGCTCCCGAATTGAGCTCAGAATGGCCGAAAAGTGCTTCTTAAGGCCAGAAAACGCCAAAATAGAAAATGATCCCAAATTGAGCTCAAAACCACCGAAAAATGCTTCCTAAGGTCAGAAAAGGCCAAAATAGAAAATGATCCCGAATTGAGCTCAAAATCGCCGGAAAAAGCTTCTAAAGGCCACAATAGAAAATGATCCCAAATTGAGCTCAGAATTGCCGAAAAACGCTTCCTAAGGCCAGAAAAGGCCAATATAGAAAATGATCCCAAATTGAGCTCAGAATGGCCGAAAAGTGCTTTTACAGGCCAGAAAACGCCAAAATAGAAAATGATCCCAAATTGAGCTCAAAATCGACGAAAAATGCTTCCTAAGGCCAGAAAAGGCCAAAATAGAAAATGATCCCAAATTGAGCTCAAAATCGCCGGAAAAAGCTTCTAAAGGCCACAATAGAAAATGATCCCAAATTGAGCTCAGAATTGCCGAAAAACGCTTCCTAAGGCCAGAAAAGGCCACAATAGAAAATGATCCCAAATTGAGCTCAGAATGGCCGAAAAGGGCTTCCTAAGGCAAGAAAAGGCCAAAATACAAAATGATCCCAAATTGAGCTCAGAATCGCCGAAAAACGCTTCCAAAGCCAGAAAAGGCCAAAATAGAAAATGATCCCAAAATGAGCTCAAAATCACCGAAAAATGCTTCCTAAGGCCAGAGAAGGCCAAAATAAAAAATGATCCCAAATTGAGCTCAAAATCGTCGGAAAAAGCTTCTAAAGGCCACAATAGAAAATGATCCCAAATTAAGCTCAGAATCGCCGAAAAACGCTTCCTAAGGCCAGAAAAGGCCAAAATAGGAAATGATCCCAAAGTGAGCTCAAAATCACCGAAAAATGCTTCCAAAGGCCAGAAAAAGCCAAAATAGAAAATGATCCCAAATTGAGCTCAAAATCGCCGGAAAAAGCTTCTAAAGGCCACAATAGAAAATGATCCCAAATTGAGCTCAGAATGGCCGAAAAGGGCTTCCTAAGGCAAGAAAAGGCCAAAATAGAAAACGATCCCAAATTGAGCTCGAAATCGCTGAAAAGTGCTTCTAAAGGCCACAACAGAAAATGATCCCAAATTGAGCTCAGAATGGCCGAAAAACGCTTCCTAAGGCCAGAAAAGGCCAAAATAGGAAATGATCCCAAATTGAGCTGAAAATCGCTGAAAAGTGCTTCTAAAGGCCAAAATAGAAAATGATCCCAAATTGAGCTCAGAATGGCCGAAAAGCCTTCTCTAAAGGCCAGAAAAGGCCAAAATAGAAAATGATCCCAAATTGAGCTCAAAATCGCCGAAAAACGCTTCCTAAGGCAAGAAAAGGCCAAAATAGAAAATGATCCCAAATTGAGCTCAGAATCGCCGAAAAACGCTTCCTAAGGCAAGAAAAGGCCAAAATAGAAAATGATCCCAAAATGAGCTCAAAATCACCGAAAAATGCTTCCTAAGGCCAGAGAAGGCCAAAATAAAAAATGATCCCAAATTGAGTTCAAAATCGTCGGAAAAAGCTTCTAAAGGCCACAATAGAAAATGATCCCAAATTAAGCTCAGAATCGCCGAAAAACGCTTCCTAAGGCCAGAAAAGGCCAAAATAGGAAATGATCCCAAATTGAGCTGAAAATCGCTGAAAAGTGCTTCTAAAGGCCAAAATAGAAAATGATCCCAAATTGAGCTCAGAATGGCCGAAAAGCCTTCTCTAAAGGCCAGAAAGGCCAAAATAGAAAATGATCTCAAATTGAGCTTAGAATCGCCGAAAAGTGCTTCCTAAGGCCAGAAAAGGCCAAAATAGTAAATGATCCCAAAATGAGCTCAAAATCACCGAAAAATGCTTCCTAAGGCCAGAAAAGGCCAAAATCGAAAATGATCCCAAATTGAGCTCAAAATCGCCGGAAAAGCTTCCTAAGGCCAAAATACAAAATGATTCCTAATTGGGCTCAGAATCGCCGTAAAAAGCTTCCTAAGGCCAGAAAAGGCCAAAATAGAAAATGATCCCAAAATGAGCTCAAAATCACCGAAAAATGCCAGAGAAGGCCAAAATAAAAAATGATCCCAAATTGAGCTCAAAATCGCCGGAAAAAGCTTCTAAAGGCCACAATAGAAAATGATCCCAAATTAAGCTCAGAATCGCCGGAAATGCTTCCTAAGGCCAAAATACAAAATGATCCCAAATTGAGCTCAGAATCGCCGAAAAACGCTTCCTAAGGCAAGAAAAGGCCAAAATAGAAAATGATCCCAAAATGAGCTCAAAATCACCGAAAAATGCTTCCAAAGGCCAGAAAAAGCCAAAATAGAAAATGATCCCAAATTGAGCTCAAAATCGCCGGAAAATCTTCTAAAGGCCACAATAGAAAATGATTCCAAATTGAGCTCAGAATGGCCGAGAAACGCTTCCTAAGGCAAGAAAAGGCCAAAATAGAAAATGATTCCAAATTGAGCTCAAAATCGCTGAAAAGTGCTTCTAAAGGCCAAAATAGAAAATGATCCCAAATTGAGCTCAGAATGGCCGAAAAGTCTTCTCTAAAGGCCAGAAAGGCCAAAATAGAAAATGATCTCAAATTGAGCTTAGAATCGCCGAAAAGTGCTTCCTAAGGCCAGAAAAGGCCAAAATAGTAAATGATCCCAAAATGAGCTCAAAATCACCGAAAAATGCCAGAGAAGGCCAAAATAGAAAATGATCCCAAATTGAGCTCAGAATGGCCGAAAAGCCTTCTCTAAAGGCCAGAAAAGGCCAAAATAGAAAATGATCCCAAATTGAGCTCAAAATCGCCGGAAATGCTTCCTAAGGCCAAAATACAAAATGATCCCAAATTGAGCTCAGAATCGCCGAAAAACGCTTCCTAAGGCAAGAAAAGGCCAAAATAGAAAATGATCCCAAAATGAGCTCAAAATCACCGAAAAATGCCAGAGAAGGCCAAAATAGAAAATGATCCCAAATTGAGCTCAGAATGGCCGAAAAGCCTTCTCTAAAGGCCAGAAAAGGCCAAAATAAAAAATGATCCCAAATTGAGCTCAAAATCGCCGAAAAACGCTTCCTAAGGCAAGAAAAGGCCAAAATAGAAAATGATCCCAAATTGAGCTCAGAATCGCCGAAAAACGCTTCCTAAGGCAAGAAAAGGCCAAAATAGAAAATGATCCCAAAATGAGCTCAAAATCACCGGAAAATGCTTCCTAAGGCCAGAGAAGGCCAAAAATAAAAAATGATCCCAAATTGAGTTCAAAATCGTCGGAAAAAGCTTCCAAAGGCCACAATAGAAAATGATCCCAAATTAAGCTCAGAATCGCCGAAAAACGCTTCCTAAGGCCAGAAAAGGCCAAAATAGGAAATGATCCCAAATTGAGCTGAAAATCGCTGAAAAGTGCTTCTAAAGGCCAAAATAGAAAATGATCCCAAATTGAGCTCAGAATGGCCGAAAAGCCTTCTCTAAAGGCCAGAAAGGCCAAAATAGAAAATGATCTCAAATTGAGCTTAGAATCGCCGAAAAGTGCTTCCTAAGGCCAGAAAAGGCCAAAATAGTAAATGATCCCAAAATGAGCTCAAAATCACCGAAAAATGCTTCCTAAGGCCAGAAAAGGCCAAAATCGAAAATGATCCCAAATTGAGCTCAAAATCGCCGGAAAAGCTTCCTAAGGCCAAAATACAAAATGATTCCTAATTGGGCTCAGAATCGCCGTAAAACGCTTCCTAAGGCCAGAAAAGGCCAAAATAGAAAATGATCCCAAAATGAGCTCAAAATCACCGAAAAATGCCAGAGAAGGCCAAAATAAAAAATGATCCCAAATTGAGCTCAAAATCGCCGGAAAAAGCTTCTAAAGGCCACAATAGAAAATGATCCCAAATTAAGCTCAGAATCGCCGGAAATGCTTCCTAAGGCCAAAATACAAAATGATCCCAAATTGAGCTCAGAATCGCCGAAAAACGCTTCCTAAGGCAAGAAAAGGCCAAAATAGAAAATGATCCCAAAATGAGCTCAAAATCACCGAAAAATGCTTCCAAAGGCCAGAAAAAGCCAAAATAGAAAATGATCCCAAATTGAGCTCGAAATCGCCGGAAAATCTTCTAAAGGCCACAATAGAAAATGATTCCAAATTGAGCTCAGAATGGCCGAAAAACGCTTCCTAAGGCAAGAAAAGGCCAAAATAGAAAATGATTCCAAATTGAGTTCGAAATCGCCGAAAAGTGCTTCTAAAGGCCAGAAAACGCCAAAATAGAAAATGATCCCAAATTGAGCTCAGAATCGCTGAAAAGTGCTTCTTAAGGCCAAAATAGAATATGATCCCAAATTGAGCTCAGAATGGCCAAAAAGTGCTCCCAAAGGCCATTTAGGGGATCATTTTTTATAATGGGCTCAAATCATTTTTTATTATTGAGCTCAAAATCGCCGAAAAGTGCTTCTAAAGGCCATAAAAGGCCAAAATAGAAAATGATCCCAAAATGAGCTCAGAATCGCCGAAAAACGCTTCATAAGGCCAGAAAAGGCCAAATAGAAAATGATCCCAAACTGAGCTCAAAATCGCTGAAAAGTGCTTCTTAAGGCCAAAATAGAATATGATCCCAAATTGAGCTCAGAATGGCCAAAAAGTGCTCCCAAAGGCCATTTAGGGGATCATTTTTTATAATGGGCTCAAATCATTTTTTATTATTGAGCTCAAAATCGCCGAAAAGTGCTTCTAAAGGCCAGAAAAGGCCGAAATAGAAAATGATCATAGATTGAGCTCAAAATAGGTGGCAAAAGGCCAAAATAGAAAATAATCTCAAATTTTTCCTAAAACCGCCAAAAATTACTTTGAAAGGCCAGAAAAATTCAAAAAAATCTGCACACAGACTCTAAATATTTGCATTTTGTTTTATTGCCTGATTCACAGTGGTCAGTGATTTCTAGGAAATTCTGTAATCACTGCCGTGGTCAGTGAATCATAAAAATTTACATTGAAAGTCAGTAATTACTGAGAATGCTATGTTGTCGGTAATTTTCTTGATTTACAGGTCGAAAACTGTATAAATATAACCGATCAGTGAAAAACAGATTTGTAGAGCAACATGTCAAAAGGATCTATCTACTTTCATCGATTTTCTTGATTGACTTTTCATTTGTTTAATAGTTCAGCTAAAGTAACTATTCCCAACGTGGTTTTTATTTAAAAAGCTAGATTAAATTCTCCGCTATCAAATGGTGTAAAGGACATATCATGAGACGTGTTAAATAAGCCGTGGCGGTTGAAAGAAATCGTTCGATCAAAAAATCGATCAAAGAAGATAGACCCTTTTGACATGTTGCTCTACTCTATTTTATAGTTTGAAGTAACAATAATTTACTTACAGATCGGTCGATTAACAGTACTCAACGTTTTACTGAACCCTCAGTTGGTTAAAAGTTTGTGAAAAAGAAATACGTGTTCAAAATTCAAATCAGAGTCAACAAAAATGGTCAAAAGATAATTGGGCTTGAAAAGCCTATGTAGTATCGACCCGACCTCATAGCCATTAAATGAAAAACGTAAGTTAATTCCGATTCTTAGTAGAAATAAAATTTGAGCTATCGTTGCGATTTTTCGTTTGCTGCATGTACATAATGTTTACTTATCTCTCTGGGACCTTTTCACATATCCAGCTAGAATTACGCTGCGGTTTTCAAACAACACGACTGATTGGGTTAATCCGTCAAATCTGGCATATGACAGTTCGAAATACATTGTTGTCTTCTGCTTTTCGCCTTCAGACTGTGGTTAATGCCGTGTCATCACATTAGTCTTAGCAGGATCTGTCTATCGGTACGACGTAGGTGTTAGGAAACGTAGCCCTGGTCTGGTGTATAGATTGTTCGGTGAAAAACGGTTCCTACATGCCTATCCGCGACCGGAAGTTGTCCCAACAGAAGTGCTGATTGAGCGTGCGTGTGATTTGTGGGCAGCTTCAAACAGAAGGTCAAATAGCCGGTCTACTGGCGCGACGTAGTACGCCTCACCGCTAGAAGCAACGCGAAGGGATGGGTCTGCTGTATAAAATTCGCATTCGGGTGGTAAACTGCTTGGTGTTCTTTTTCCTGGTTACTTTGATGCCGGGTTTACCACCGAAAACGACGTTTCCGTTCGAGGCTATCAGGTAAGAAAGTTTGGATGGGGGGAGGGGAATGAAGACGACTTTCACTGCACGTCATTAGGCTTGATTTTTTCGGTTGCCCTTCGCTGAGCAAAATGTTACTTAATACGTGTCTATGTGTAGGTGGTGTGTTGCCTTGCAACACGCGTTTGCAGTCGACTGCGCTTATCGGCACTAGGTTACGAAGTGATAAGGTGATTAAGAAGTATTTTTAAAATGTGTCTTCTTGTGCAGCATTTCACCGCTGAGGGAACTCAAGGGTAGCCTAACACCGACTAACCACCTGGACAATGCCGAACGTTTGTTCGAGGGTAAGATTCACGGTCCGGAGATGCTACTGGTACGTGGCAAGGATATGTACGTGTCCCTACACGGTGGTGAAGTGGTACGGATCAACGGCCCCCACATCACGCATGTTGCGAAATTGGGAAAACCCTGCGGTTAGCGAATTAATGATTCATGATTTGGTGAAAAATTAGTCTTTAATGTTGCGTTTGGTTTCAGAACACTTCTTCGAAGAGAGTACTTGTGGACGACCTCTCGGACTGGCGTTTGATACACAGAGTGACAGTTTGATCATATCGGACGCTTACTATGGCATCTGGAAGGTAGACCTTTCTAGTGGTGATAAGGTACAGCTTGTGTCACGGGATGTCGTTCTGGATGGTAAGGTCATTAATCGGAAAGCTCGGCTTATGAATTCAGTGACGGTAGCTAAGAATGGTGACATTTACTGGACGGACTCTTCATCGGATGTCGATTTGCTGGACGGTGTTTACACTATTCTACTTAATCCGTCCGGTCGTCTTTTCCGTTACGATCGAAAGACGAAGAAAAACATTGTTCTACTGGATAATCTGTATTTCGCGAATGGTGTAGCCTTGAGTCCGGACGAAGAGTTCGTCCTTGTGGTGGAAACAATGTCATCGACGATCCGCCGAGTTTACCTGAAGGGACCGAAAGCAGGAACAGATGATGTTTTTGTTGACGGATTACCTGGTTTGCCAGATAACCTAGTTGCTGATGAGGAAGGTCTGTGGGCTCCCCTCGTAATGGCTGCCGATGATGAAAATCCATCAGTGCCTCGTTTACTGTCGAAGGTTCCTCTTATTCGCAAGTTCCTGGCTCGGATGCTGTCGCTAGCGGAGATGCCATTCCGTTTGCTGCACCAGGTTTGGCCGTCTACCCACTCTCTTCGTCTGTTGCACACGATTGGACATTTTGAAACGATGTCTTTCCTTACCGCAGACCGTGTGACCATTGTCCGTTTGAATTGGGAAGGACATATTATCGGTTCATTGCATGGTTTCGATCGTTCCGTCAGTTCTATTTCGCATGTTGCAGAGCTTGGTGACTATTTATATCTAGGGTCACCATATAACACATATCTGGCTCGGGTGAAAATGCCAAAGGGCTTGAAGGTCCGTGTTCAGAATGTTCGCTTTGAACCGGAGGTTGCACCAAAAGCAACCACCACTACTACTACCACAACAACGCCTAAACCTACGACTACAACAACTACTACTACCACCACCACTCCTAAACCAGGTATGATACGAAATTAAAATTTAATTTTAGTACAATTTAATCACCAAAGCAAATAATTTTCTCAGTGACTACCACAACAACCACCACAACTTCCAAGCCGCCTCCGACCACTACTACTACAACTACAACCACCACAACCCCGAAGCCAACTACCAAAACAACCCCGGCAGCGGAGAAACCTAAACCATCCAAGGTTCCACCGCCTCGTTCCACAACCGAAGCCCCTCCAAAGCAAGTTAAAACCGAAAAACCAACTACCACCACCACTCCGGCACCCCCAGTAAAGGAGCAACCGGCGCCGATTCACGAAAAGATCCCCAACGACACACCGAAACCGCAACAGGAGAAACTAAAGGTTATCAAACGGGGCGGCGAGCAAGGCGAGCTCTAAACTAACTCTAAACTTTCCTCCCTCCGCAACCTCCGTTCATTCCCCGTATTACATTCCTACTCCACACACAGCTTTGTTCGGTAGGAGTTTAAAGTTACCGAAAGCAAACGCACAATTATCTGTTCGCTGGCCAGATCGAGTCCAGAGAGCGCACACGAGCGGCTCAGCATTTCATGTTTGCTGCTGTCATTCCCAGTGAGCAAAATCGCTGAAAAGTCTGATTTATTATTATTATTGCTTTCCCGTGCGCCAATCTACAACACCATCACGGCAGCCGTATCGAACAAACGTATTTTATGATTAGTGCAGCTTGAGACTAACTACAGGATGGCCTCTGAGTTTCGGTCGTCCTTAGCATGGTACATTTGAATGTGAAGGTAAAATTTAAGAAAAGAAAAGATTTTTGGTTGTTGTGGGATCCATGGGTTGGTGTTGAGTTCTATGATTACTACGCATAGCGATCCGCGTAAGGTTGATTATCGTCGCGAAATTTTTCCATAATCACAAAGTAGTCAGCGGTAAAAAGAAACAGTAGCTGGTAAGGACTTTTGTTTCAAATAGAACTAGTAATTAGAAATTATTTACAAAGTTACCATAATTTATCCGAACTCATTCATCATCCACTTCTTCATCGTCGCTGAAGTAAGCACTTTTCTTATACCGAATTCGCTTTGTTCCGCTCGCTTTCAATGCTTGCCGCTGTCCATCCTCAATCCTCCTAATACGATCGTCATCTTCATCGCTTACGCTATCGTCAGCAAATCCTTCGCGGCTTCTTTTGCCGGCCGTTGCTCGTTTTCTACCTTTTGTCCTGGGAGGAGATTTGTCACCGAGCACGTTTTTAGGGCATTTGTAGCTCACGTGGCCTTGTTCGCCGCACTCATAACAACGACTTTTATCAGGGTAGTCCCGGCGCTTGGCGAATTGTTGTCCCCGGCCATTGTCCTTTGCAATGCTAGCTTTCAACGTTCGACCGAACATCTACTACAAAAATGTCTATTAGATTGGTTCTCAGTATCCTATTAGAACGCAATTACCTGAACGTTATTCACGGCTGTGCAACATTGATCCGCTTCTTTGGCATTTGTGAACAGAATAAAAGCTACGCCCTGGCTTTTGCGAGTATGCCGGTCCCGTAGAACTGTTACCCTGTAAATAAAGGTTCAACAGAGATAACGGCTCCGAAGCTTATCCGTAATTCGTTACTTACCTGGCGATTTGACCGTGCTTCTCAAATAACTTCCGTATGTCGATGTTGGTCAGATCGAATGGTAAATTAGACACGTAAACCGTACTACGGCTGGAAGGAACTGTTTGTGCCGACATTTTTCTGTTTAAAACTGTATAAAAGGTTCGTAATGTTTACAAACATACTCGCGTTCGTCCATGTTGCACATTTTAGGGATGTGCGACATTTTATCGATTCCGGAAGGATCGATACTTTAGATCTCATCCGATACATCAAGTATTTGGTATTAGAGGTGGGAAAATGGTTCACTATAGTGAGCGGATCAGAGCGGTTCCACTCACTAAGATGAACTAGTTCTTTTTAACAGCTCACTCGCTCTTTTCGTTCCTACATAATTTTTGGTTTTTAGGTTCAAGTTTGGTTAATTCAGGGGGGATTTACCGCTGTCAAATTTCATATATGTGTGCGTTATCGCAGATCAACTCTGGTCCATGAAGTTTGTTGGTCCATGACGTTTGATAAATTACCAATGTGACGATAAAACATCACCAATTTTCGTTAAAAACTTGTTGCTGTTCCAAAATTTCACTACGGAACGCATTATTAATAGAAGTTTTCCGCGATTTCTCGAGTTTTGTCAAAAGAGAACGTTCCATTTTACTTCGATCAAAACGACAAAAAACAAAACATGCAGACGCCTTGTTGCCAAATGTGTTGGTCACGGTTTCACGATATTTGACAGATAGATTCCCCCTGGGTTAATTTGACACGGCACGGGGTTTTCGGTTTTTTCAGTGTAGCTAATTATCAGACACCGTAAGCGAGAGCCAGGTGAAACCTTTACACCCGATTTGCCAAGCGCAAGGCCGCGCGCAAAATTACAATAGAACTCCCAGAAACAAGCTGCCACCAAACGTCTGCCCTGATATGCATGACCTGCATTTCTTATCACCCAGCCACCAGCCAGCCGCAAGAGCATGCAAAAAACAACTTGCAACCAGAGTTGCCAATGTTCCAGTTTAAACTGGATTCTTCCAGTTTTTTCCAAGTGATCCAGTCAAATAGTTTATTCCCAAAATCTTCCAGTTTTTTTGTTTATCTGCCAGTTTTATCCAGATTTTCTGGACACTCAAGCTCCGACTGGTTTGGAAATATTTTTACAACGTAAATTTTGTGGATTCATGAGTCATTGTAGCAATTCTCAACAGTATTTTCAGTATTGTATCTTCTCGCACGAAACACGGCCAAAATAAAAATCGTATTGCATGGTTGAGATGAAAAAGGCAAGTAATCTTAGCTTTTTTCTAAACCTAACAAATTGGTTTTATCAGATCTTGAAGAAAAAAAAATTAAGTGCAATGATGGGTTAATGTTATATAAAAACAAAAACAATCCGTCTCATAGATATTATATACAGGCGACATTCTCCAAATTTATTTCGGTGGCGTAGCAGTTAAAAATTGTTCGAATAATTAGATACCTAGGGATAGCGATCTCAGAGATAATTGAAATTTAAACTTCACAGATGTAACGTAAGAAAACGTTGCACCCGTTCTTTCGTTCAAAGTTAAAATAAATGAATAAAGCATCATTTTCTTGATTTTGCGATGAACTGGTTGCGCAATTTGTAATTTTGATGCTGTAAATGAAGTTTTTCAGTCTACAATTTCAAACCTTCCAGTTGGTCTCGAGGTACGATGCTGGCCTAACAAGCCAGTCGTCGTAGGTTCGAGTCTCGGCTCGGGAGAGACTGTTAGTGTCAATATTATCGTAGCGCTAGCCCCGCAATTGTCCTGTACATCCAACAGTTGGCTGCGAAGTCTGTGTATAATAAACAGAAGGTCAAGTTCCGATTCGGAATGTAGCACCAAGGCTTTGCTATTTTTCCAGTCTACAATTTCAACAAAAAGTAATCCCGGAATTTCTCTATTTAAAACTTATTTTGGATTCAAAAACCATCACAGAAAAGCTCTCGGACAATTTATTTTTTAGGTATTTTGCAAATTTATTTGGAATCCAGTTTTTTCTTCAGCATTCTTCCAGTTCAATTAAAAATTTTATTGGCAACTCTGCTTGCAACAGTCCATACACAGGTACACGGGTTGGCTAACGCCGAGTACGCACAAGAATGGATGTGGAACGAAAAGAACGAAAGAACTGATTCACTGATCTGGCAATCCGCTCGCAGGCTGATCAAAAGATTCAGTTCTTTGAAAGAGCGAAATCTTTCGCTCTCAGAGAAACTGGTTCTTCCGATGGCTCTTTTGTTCAGCTCGCAGGCAATCCGCTCGCGATCAGAAGATTTCGATCTTTTAAAGAGCTGATTTTCTGACCAGATCGCGAGCGGATTGTCTGCATAGATTCAAAAGATCATCAGTGAACCAGTTTTTTCGCTCTTTTCGTTCCACTTTTCGTGTTCGTCCCGGCGTTAGCCAGCCCGTGTGCTGTGTGTGAACTGTGGCAAGTAGATTTTATTTTTTATTCCAGCGGCTGGTGGATGGTTATGCATAGGAGAGCAGGCAGCCGGCGGCAGCTATTTTCTGGGAGTTCTATTGCAGTGTCGCACGCCGCTTTGCGCTTGGGGTTAAAACATTCATATGGCTTTCGCTTGCGGGTCTGATCAACAAAATCAGCTTCAGCTTTTTGCTTGAAGTAAGGGGTGAGTTACCGCTCTTTAAAAAAGAGCGATAGATCACTCACTCACTTTGAAGAACCAGCTCTTTAGATCAGTTCGTAAGCGGATTGTCCACCTCTAGTAAATAATAACTCATAAACTGAGCAACTCTGACTCAGTTTAGAACGATGTTCGTAGACGTCAAAAATTGAGTAGAAGTCCTTTTTGATTTTGAGTAACTTTGACTCACTTTTTGGGTTCCCTTCATTTAACTTCTTTCTGAGTAACGTCGCATAACGACGTCCATTTTGAAAGGTGATTATGATGTGTTTCAGTTTGTAACATATGTTTTTTAATTGTGTGCGCCTCAGAAGGCATCATAACTGTTTACTTTTATTACAAGGTATAGTTATTGATGAATTTGTGGTGTCGTTTTTTGGTCGTGGCGGATTTCAAGCCAGTAATGAAATTGAACTGTACCGGAAAAATGAGTAATGCCGTACTCAAATTTGGAATAATAATGACTCATTTTTAAAGACGCCTAGTGTTACTCAGTTTGAGTATTTGTGGAGTTACTCAATTTTAGAGTTGTTCCACTTTTTACGAAAATGCGTCAAATGTTACTCATTTTAGAGTTATTATTTACGAGCGTGTATTTAACGCTAAGTCACAAAACATTCCCGGTCAACATTGAATGTAACACAATGTTGCTGTTCTGTAGCACAGAAGTAACATTGTTGCGTTACAAAGTTATCTAATTACAACATAACTGTTACTGAAAAAATGGTAACATTGTTATGTAACAGTATTTAATGTACATGCAACCAAAGATAACTAGAACAAGATACCTAACTTCCATTTTTTCATACATTTTGAATACGACCGATTTCCGACGGTTAGTGCTGCCATCTGATGACTTAAATTCTCATAAAATTGTCATTATGAGCAAAACCGATTTATCGTGCATAGTCCGTCATTGATCGTTGAGCTGTTCAAGATTGTATATGAAAAAGGTGTAGCAGTTTGGTCAGCTCGACGCTTAAGATAACATGCAGATTAATGATATTGTCATTTTTTGCGCTTAATGCTATTGCCATATTTTTTGCACTTCAAAGTACGAAAAGAAAAGTGTGAAATTGACTGTCAGAGTGGGGGTTTATATTGAGGAGTTATATTTATTTTCAGGTCCCATTCTACCAAAACTTAAAGTTTGATATGTCGCAAGCCAGGTTTCAGAACCATTATGCATTTAGTCGGGTTCACCGGGGCACTCAATTTTTGCTTTATTATCCTCGGCAAAAGTGAAAAACTTGGCTGTAGAGCGTGCTCATAGCGGTTATCAGGAATTTCTGATGGTACACTCAATTTTCAATGATGCGCCGATAATTTTTGACTCTTCCGGAAAGCTTCATGTTTGAGAACTAAACATTCGTACACATTATTATCATTTTTCGGATGGCAGCACCGTACAGTCGTCCACAAAAGGCAAAGCAAAGCCTTGGTGCTACATTCCTATTCGGAACTTGACCTTCTGTTTACTATACACAGACTTCGCAGCCAACCGTTAAGTGTACAGGACAATTGCGGGGCTAGCGCTACGATCATACTGACACTAACAGTCTCTCCAGAGTCGAGACTCGACCCTACGACGACCGGCTTGTTAGGCCAGCATCGTACCTCAAGACCAGATGGGGAGGCAAGTCGTCCACATGGATACTGAAAAAACTGTTTCACCTTTCAGCGGTCATGTCTTGGCCTTGTTGTCAGTTGATTTTGACGTTAAGTATACATCATATTAACAGTGTATAAATTAGTTCGACTTTTGCTCACGCGCAGCGACAATCATGTCCGATGAATTCTGCAAGAGTCAGGTATCTTGTTCTAGTCATCTTTGATGCAAAGTAACAAAAATTCTTTACTTGTAATGTAACGAAATATCCTTTTGGTAATGTAATTGTTACGTTGCGATTGTTATTAATTATGCACATTGCAAGGTTATCAAAATGTAACGTAACATTTGTCTAAATTAATAGTAACATTGTAAGGGGCCATCCACATACCACGTGGACAGATTTTTAACGATTTTGACCCCCCCCCTCCCCCTCCGTGGACAACTGCCCATATAAAATTTTAAAAAATCGTATGGACCGTGGACATTACCCAACCCCCCCCCCCCAAAGCTGTCCACGTGGTATGTGGATGGCCCCTAATGTTGGTGTTCCATTTCAAGCGCATCAATACTGTATTTGAAATTTAAAGCCTATAGTGAACACATTTTGGTTTCTTTACGCGAAGATACGTTCCAACCCGCGAACCGCGTAAAAAAGACTTAATTGAGTTGAAAGAATAACGTAGAAAACCGTCCCAAAACGTGTGGACTTTGATTGAATATCGTGGTGGACAGTCTAAACATCAAAATGCAATATTATAAATTTTCAGTATTTAAACCAAAAATTGTGATTTATTTTGGAAAACTTATATATATGATTACGGAAAATGTGATTAGAACGAAGTCGATATCTTGTACCATTTTTGAGTTTTTGAAGAAAGCAATCACGTAAAAAACCTGACTGTACAATAAAAACATTCGAAGCTACCGAATACCGCTGGTTACCGTACCATACACACCTTTTATTTGGCGGTTATAGACGTAAAGAGACACAATAATGAGTAGAATGATACTTGTCAGAGAGGAACGATATCTCAGTGAAAAAATGTGACATCGGTTAGTTTTATTTTGTTGAAACCGCGGGACATTTCAAAAGCGTGCGGGACCCTTTGATGAACATAGGACATTTCGCAGGACGTATTTCTAAGCGGGACAATTCGTTCAAACGCGGGACTGTTCCGCTAAACGATGGACGTCTGGTCACTTTGAATTATGAGCAATTTTTCTCGTGGTTTGAAACTTCGAAATGTGGACTTATAAACGAAAAACCGGAAGAGGTAAAACAGATTAAGTTAGTCGCATAGGAACGTTTGGGAAGGAATCCATGTTGCTCTTCCGCGATGACGTTCTGGCAATGAGAATATATTGGTCCCATGACCACTAACTCGAACAATTTGGATGTAGCACACAATGCAGATATTCCTCTGTAGTTGTCTATGTTGCTTCGATCGCCTTTCTTATGAACCGGAAACATAAACGCCTGTTTCCAAGCAAAGAGGAATCTTCCTAAGGCTACAGATAGGCGAAACAGATGCGTAAGAGGAGTTAACAGTCCGGAAATGCATTTTTTTTAGCAATATGGCGGGGATCCCGTCAGGGCTAGGTGAGTTTGAATGCTTCAACTTAGTGACAGCGACAGAAATGGCGCGATCGTCAATATTAATCGAGGCGATGGAGCTGCTAGAAACGGCGTCTTTGTTGGCGGCTGCGAATATCTGACTAGTGGTAAGAGATTCATCGCAAAAAACACTCGAGAATTTTGCAGCAAATAGTCTGCAAATATCAGCCGGATTATCTGCTTTTTCGGTAGCTAATTTCATCACTGACGGCAGTCCCGCTTCATTCCGCTGTACGTTAACGAAGTTCCAGAATTGTTTTGGATTGATTTCGACGTTGAAAAAAGTAACAGTCAGTGTTGAGACCGTTTGCCTTTCTATTTGTTAGTGATTAGTGCTCGGAATTTGAATCAAAGCCGTTTTCTGAATTCTCGTTATTTTCATATACAAATCATGTTTGAATCTATATAACTAGCACTTAATTGCAACGAAAATAGAATAACCAACATGCTAAATATTTAAAGGCCCAAATACACACACGACGTAACGAGGCCTTCTCCATACAAAATGGAAGGCGGGGTAGCGATCTCCTTAATATCGATGAGAAAATTCATTTGTCGTTGATTTTTTAGTGCAGGAAGTTACATCATAGCTTATTTGCTCAAAACTTGATGCAATTCCTTGTGTGAAATGGGAGCGCTCTTTGCGACATTTGAAAGCTCTTGTTTCCGAAAGCGAGATAAAACAATTTTTGGCGATGATTTAATGTTATTAAAATGAGCAATAGACTAAAAACATTTTGTTTTGCTTTACTAAAAGAGGTTTGCGTTGAGGCTGTGGTTAAGATTCTCAACTCATTAGTTCGGAGAGTCAATTTCGCTTGAAGTAATCTTTTTACTTGTATTCGTTTTTTTTTGTTACGATACTATACGACACAATTAAAAAAAAATGAGCGTTATCCGCTTTGGATATTTTTTCCAATAAAAAATTAAGAACAATAGAGCCCTAAGATTTTTCTTAGTTGCGCCTATGTGAAAATTATATGACTAGAGTATCTCTCCTACAAAAAAAAGTGCAAACAATATCAGCAAAAGAAAAAGTTTACTAATAATTAATGATAATTTTCCTCACTGATAACTATAAGTAGTCATTCGTTGTTTTGCTTTCGTCTCGATTAGACGCAAATTGTTCATCTCCGTTTGAGTTCGCAAAATAACAATACACGAGTTATCGTACGGGTGTTTTTTTTGTCGATTAGTTCTTGTGCTGCGTGATAACAATAGCCGGCAGTTTATCGGCAGACACATCTTCTGCACACTGGTAGGGGCAGGCTACCCCGCCAGTGATCCGATACGCAGCTGATATATCAGCAAGAATAATTCTCCCGCACCGCTGTTACCCCGCTAGCAGCACGGACCACCATACGATCGAGCGAGTGGAAGTTAACTACAAGTGGCATCTACAAGGTCGCGTGTAGGATACGGCCACTGTGTCACAACACGAAGCTGGATCGTCATTGTTTGTTCTGCGGAGACGCTCGATTAATCCTACTATCAGCCGTGAGGTCGTGACTTAGACGTTCGGTGAAGTATTCACTTTAGAATTTTTATCATTATTATTAATAGTATTATTATTATTGTTATTATTATAATTATTATTACTATTATTATTATTATTATTATTATTATTATTATTATTATTATTATTATTATTATTATTATTATTATTATTATTATTATTATTATTATCATTATTATTATTATTATTATTATTATTATTATTACTATTGTTATTAGTATTAGTATTACTGCCTTTTTTTTATTTTGATCCATTGTAGTTTGAAAAATTGTTTTTAAAATTTAATAGCAACTACTTGACCCCCCCCCCCCACATTCGAATATTTATCGTTTGTGTGCGGTAGAGCGTAACGCTCCCGCAAAATGGACGACATGCAGGTGCAACTATTCCTGGATGTGGAAACAAATGGGGAAGAGATTGAGATCTCCCCCATCAATTCCCCTCTACCTTCCCCGCTACCTAGCCCCGTACCAAGGGTACCGGCAACACGGGTGAAAGCTTACCCAGATGCTTCGAAAGGTCCGTTCGTAGTTTACTTCAGGCCCATAAAGAAGCCTCTAAATATAATTCAAATCGGCAAGGACCTGGCAAAACAGTTTTCGGACGTAACCGAAATTACAAAGGTTAGACCGAACAAACTGCGAGTTGTTGTGAGTAGCTTGAAGCAAGCAAACGCAATTGCTAGCTACGAGCTCTTCACGAGAGAGTACCGCGTGTACATCCCTGCCAAGGACGTGGAGATCGACGGTGTGGTTACCGAAGGAAGCCTCGATGTCGATGACGGTCGATGACATTTTGCGTCACGGGGTTGGCTGCTTCAAGAACCCCCTGATTCAAGATGTAAAGATACTGGATGTCAAGCAATTGCATTCAGTATCCATCGAAGAAGGGAAGAAAAAATTCTTCCCTTCGGATTCCTTCCGTGTAACATTCGCCGGATCCGCACTGCCGAACTACATCTCTTTGGACAGGGTTCGTCTGCCTGTACGCCTGTTCGTACCGCGGGTCATGCATTGCCAAAACTGCAAGCAGTTAGGTCATACAGCCACCTACTGCTGCAACAAGGCACGCTGCAGCAAGTGCGGAGGCAATCATGCTGAGACCGCTTGCAGTGAGGATACTGAAAAGTGTTTTTACTGCGAGGGAACTCGGCATGACCTTTCGGCGTGTCCCGCGTACAAACAGCGCGAGGAAAAAACAAAGCGTTCCTTCAAGGAACGATCAAAGCGCTCTTTCGCAGAAATGCTGAAGAGTGCTGAGCCACCCTCGACAGGAAACATCTTTTCCTTTTTGCCAACCGATGAGGGTACATCTGACGATCCCGTCGAAGGGTGTTCTTATGCCATGCCAGAAGGATCTAGGAAGAGGAGAATGATCAACTCTCCTAATCTTTCTCGCAAAGGTCGCAAGATAACCCCTAGCGGAATGACCAATAAGCCAACACAAAAAGGAAGCGGTGAAAAAAACCGAAGCAAGTACCTCCCGGTTTTAATTTTAAATCAAACCAGGAGTACCCACCGCTTCCTGGGGCACCAAAAACCCCTCGTGCACCCATTTCTCGATCAGAAGATAAAAAAGAAACAGGGTTCATAAAATTTTCTGATATTGTGGACTCGATATTTAAAACATTCAACATACCAGATCCCCTACAAAATATTCTTCTTGCCCTTCTTCCTACAGTGAAAACCTTTTTGATGCAACTAGCAGCAACTTGGCCCCTCATTTCAGCTATCATATCTTTCGATGACTAATACGGCGAAAGAGGTTAGGAATTTTATCACTGTATTACAGTGGAATTGCAGAAGTATCATCCCCAAATTCGATCTATTTTCTCATTTGATAAATACATACAATTGTGACGCATTTGCGCTCTGTGAAACCTTTCTCAATTCAAACGATCAACTCAATTTCCACGATTTTAACATTATTCGTCGAGATCGAGACTCACACGGTGGAGGGGTACTTTTAGGGATTAAAAAGTGCTATTCCTTCTTCCGAATCGACCTCCCCTCGATCTCGAATATTGAAGTCGTTGCCATTCAAACGAATATGAATGGAAAAGACCTATGCCATGTTTCGTTATATATGCCTCCATCCGCGCGGATTGAACAGAAGCATCTCACTGATATAGCAGAGTTGCTTCCCGCGCCTTTTTTGATATTGGGAGATTTTAATTCTCACTGTTCGCTATGGGGGTCGCTGTACGACGACAACCGATCTTCTTTAATCTGTAACTTGATCGACGACTTCAATATGACAGTTTTGAATACTGGGGAAGCGACACGTGTACCTAATCCTCCAGCACGTGAAAGCGTGCTTGACCTATCCCTTTGCTCGACATCACTAGCGTTAGATTGCCGGTGGAAAGTAATCAACGATCCCCACGGTAGTGATCATCTTCCAATCGTTATATCAATTGCTAATGGTTCAACTCCCCCGAACCCAATCAATATTTCCTACGACCTTACACGTTAAATTGATTGGAAGTGTTATGAGTCTATTATAGCGCAATCTATCGAGACTCACGAGGAACTTCCTCCGGAGGAAGAATACGCGTTCTTAGCTGGCTTGATAATCGACGCCGCGACTCAAGCTCAGACGAAACCGATACCCGGGGTAACGATTAGACAGCGCCCTCCCAACAAATGGTGGGACAAAGAGTGCTCTGAGCTGTACGCGCGAAGGTCCGCGGCGTATAAGGACTACCGGGAGTACGGCACTGTCAACCTACTACGAAAGTACGAGGCACTGGGCAGGCAGATGAAGAGCTTAGTAAAGGCGAAAAAACGCGGGTACTGGCGGCGGTTCGTGAACGCGTTGTCCAGGGAAACAGCGATGAGCACTCTTTGGGATACCGCCAGGCGCATGCGGAACCGTGACGTTTCGAATGAAAGCAAGGAGTATTCAGATCGCTGGATACTCGATTTTGCCAAAAAAGTCTGTCCGGACTCTGTACCGGAACAGAAAACCTTTCGCGACGCGTTATTAGTAACTACGGAAGAGCCTCCATTTTCGATGTTGGAATTTTCAATGGCTCTCCTGTCGTGCAACAATAAGGCTCCAGGGTTAGATAGAATAAAATTCAACCTGTTGAAGAATCTACCCGACTCTGCAAAAAGACGCTTGTTGAATTTGTTCAACAAGTTTCTTGAGCTAAATATTGTTTCGAATGACTGGAGGGAGGTAAAAGTCATTGCTATTCGGAAACCCGGGAAACCTGCCTCTGATCACAATTCATATAGGCCGATTGCGATGCTCTCTTGCCTCCGGAAATTAATGGAGAAAATGATCCTCTTACGGTTAGACAAATGGGTCGAAACAAACGGGTTACTTTCAGATACTCAATTTGGCTTTCGCTGGGGCAAAGGGACGAACGATTGCCTAGCGTTGCTTTCTACTGAAATTCAACTAGCCTTTGCTCGAAGAGCAAATGGCTTCTGCGTTCATGGATATTAAGGGGGCTTTTGACTCTGTCTCTGTAGAAGTTTTAAGCGCGAAACTTCATTCGCAGGGACTTTCACCAAATTTGAATAACTTTTTGCTCAATTTGTTGTCAGAAAAGCATATGTATTTCTCATATGGCGATTCGACAACTTCCCGAATTAGTTACATGGGCCTCCCCCAGGGCTCATGTTTAAGTCCTCTCTTATATAATTTTTACGTCAATGACATCGATGAATGTCTTGCAAATTCATGCACGCTAAGGCAACTTGCAGACGATAGCGTTGTATCCATTACTGGTGGCGAGGCTAGCGATCTGCAAGGACCATTGCAAGATACCTTAGACAATTTGTCTGAATGGGCTCTTAAGCTGGGTATCGAATTCTCTCCGGAGAAAACTGAGCTGGTCGTTTTTTCTAGGAAGCATAACCCAGCTCAGCTGCAGCTCCTACTAACGGGTAAAACGATCTCTCAGGTTTTAGTCGCTAAATATCTCGGGGTCTGGTTCGACTCTAAATGCACCTGGGCTTGTCATATTAGGTATCTGACACAAAAATGCCAACAGAGGATTTATTTTCTTCGTACTGGCGGAAGGACTGAGATTCTCTGGCGGAAGGACTGAACAACCTTCTGGAATCTAACTTCAAGAGTATCGACTTCGGCTGTTTCGTGCATAGCGACCATGGCAGTGCAGCGGGGGAGATTGGAAATAAGTTTGAGGTCATGTTTGGTTTTGTGTATTTGAGCGCAGGTTTTCCAAACTGGGAGACCGTATTCAATTACAGGTCTAAAAATTTGTTTGAAAATAACAAGCTTATTCTTAAGATTCATTTTTGAATTTCGGTTCGTAAGAGGATACAATTGCTTGATAAGCCGGATGTATTTTGATGAGGTTTTGTCTACAAGGTTCTGTCTGTGGGAAGTTTGCTGTCTAAGGTAAGTCCTAAATAGGTCACTTCTTTAGACCAGTCGATAGTAGAGCCTAACAGCCGAACTAAACATCATCAGCCGGAACAAGGCGCGTAGATTTGGAGTGAGGGAAAATGATAGCCTGGGTCTTTGCCGCATTGATACAAATTTTCCAGCTGTGAAATATTCGGCCAGAAGTTTTCTTATAAGAGCTCTGATCACGCGACCCTTGTATGTGAGTGCGGTATCATCGGCAAGATCAGGGAAGATCAGGGATGTCTGATGTAAAGATATCAAAGCGAATTGGGCCAAGAATACTTCCCAGGGGAACCCCGGCATCAATGCTAACAGTGTCAGAGCTGATGTTGCTTAGACTTACCTGGAATGTTCTGGCCGCTAGATAGTCCTGTGTAATCTTCACCAGAAAAGTTTTGATCATGCCAGACACTGTCGAATGCTTTTTCGACGTTAAGCAATGTCATGGCAAATGTTTTAGCGATAGCTTTATTCCGCCTGACGATGTCTGCAACACGCATAAGTTGGTGGGCAGTGGCCCTTGCGGAAGCCAAACTGTTGTAATATCAAAAGCTTTTGGCTGCTAACACAACAAAGCGAGACCAGATTAGTTGTCACATGTTTATTCCCAAGAACTCTCCTATCGCTTCCTGTTTCTTCTCCTTTCTCTTCTCACCCTGCTTCTTCCTCCACTCTACTCCGGCATGCCTTTCTACTCGTCTCTTAACATCTTGCTATTATCTTATTCTTAAAACTGTTTACTCACGGCAGTCCAGGAGCCCGTTTCATCCGTCTTTATGGGTTATCCGCTTTCCGCCTACTGGATAGTTTCACCAATTTTCCGGGAAGCTGTCTTCGCGTGAACACCTCCAAAGCCGAAATTAAAATTGAGCAAAAGGACCATTCGGAAACTAAGTCAACATCAGCTTTATTCCTTATTGTAATCGCAGTTTTTTCAACTCATCCTTTACGGGGCCAGTTAGGGCTTTTTGAACGAGCCAATTGATTCCGAACGACAGCTGATGCTCCAAGCGTTTCCTGTTCGGCTGTCGAAGTCGCTTCGTGCCTGATGATTGCATCAAATAGCTGCGAGTGAAAATACTGCCATGAGCTGGCGATTCTCATCCCACGTCTGCTACTTCAGTCGGAGGAAAGTTCTCTCCGTGCAGTGTACGCGATTGTCTTTCACTTCTTGTGAGTTCCGTTTATTTTCGATTTACTTGAGACACGTCCACTTCACCTGTGACGTGCGATTATCTCAGAGTCCGTATTACAGGTTTCGTTGATTCTAGGAATTTCGACTCACTTGAGTGCGATAAACTTTTTGCTTGCCATACTTGTGCTCTAATCCCGGAAGAGTATATGGGGCTTTTAGGAGCCAGGATGTTGTAATCACCATGTTAAAAGTCGTCATTCAGGACAATTCCGTTCTGGTTGCGGCGCGTGTTGCCCCACACTTCGTGTTTGGCATTGATGTTACCGGCGAAGACGAACTTGCCGTGTCTCCTCGTCAGCTTTATGATGCCATTCTTGAGAGTTACGCTCTTAAACTACCTAAATCGACTGTGAATACCGTACTCAAACGTTACCGGGACACTTTGACGGTGGATCGCGCTAAACAAATCAAGCGCAGAAGGGGAACATTGGACCGAAAACTACGAGCGAAGGTCATCAGGGCAGCCCCGATCTAGCCAGCGGTCACTACGCCCGGGATGTATTGGAATGGTACAAGCAGAAGAATATTGATGTTATCGAAAAAAGGATTAATCCACCAAACTGCCCAAAGTTTCGTCCCATCGAAAGGTATTGGGCAATAGTCAAGCGTAAATTGAAGAAGTGTGGCAAGATCAATCGAAACATCATCTGATATGGCGAAAAAAATGGCCGAAACAATTGATGTTGCCACTGTGCCGAAATTGATCGGAGGTATTTGACGAAAAGTTCGTGAATTCAATCAGTACAGCAGACAAATATTTTTTTTTTGTATTTTTTCCTTGAAGTTTAATTTAAAAAGCCCTGCAAAAACATGTTTTTATCTACTTTGTACGTTATTTTCTCATGGAGAGATCGGAATTTGTATGCGACCGAATTCTAAATGAAACAAACCTTACACCGTGATGCAGGAGAGAGGGCCACTGTCGGAGGTGATTTCGATGCCGATTGCTACGATGAGGTCGAGCCGGAAGGATAGAAGCAGCTTGAACTGGATGCCATTCGTTACGGCAATAGCCACTCCTCCACCTGAAGAGTTAGTGCGGTCTAGACGAAGTAACCGGTGATTTGGGAAGAAGCTCGAAACATTAGGCATCAGATGGATTTCTCCAAGGTAACAGATATCGAGGCGTTCCAATTTAAGAATTTCATGTCAGGTTTATAGCCCATATTTGCTGAGGAATTCGGACTCCACCGAGATGACAGCGTGGATCTGGTCCTGTTTGCACCGACAATCCATTAGGCGTAGAAAAAGGTTCGTTGAAAAGTTTTGAATAACCTCCGGGGAGTAAAGGTTAGATTCGTCTGCTAGGCGGTTTGGTGGAACTGCTCAGACTCCGAGAGGAGGTTGTGACGATAAGGGCGGCGGAACTGACTCAGTCAGTAGTTCAGCGGGAGCGGGAGGTTTGCGGGACCACGCGGCCTCGGAATATTTTCCTCATTATAAGCAGGAGCCCTTTTCTTGCCAGTTTGCTTCTTTTTGGCAGCATCCTTGACATCATGATGACGAGGGCGGTATGATTCCCACTCGACAACGAGGCTGAAGAGGGCACAAATTTGACGAAGTACCGCCAGAGTAACGAAACCCTTCGCAAAATGAACCAGATACAGCTGGTCCATTCTCACAATGGTGAAGATTTACTGCACACTCAATCAGATAATAAAAGTTCGGTAATTATTATTACAATTTCGATCGGTAAGTTTAAGAAAATACAGAGTAGTTTGTAAAATTGATATAACTTTACATATATTCTGTATTCAGCAAATAATTTTACTGAATCTTGCTATACTTTCTGCTGAACTGTTCGGTAAATTAAACTTTTACCGAATATGGGTAAAAAAACTACCGGACCAACCATAGAGCTGTCAAATTTTCTCAATTCGTTGTTCTCCTTCTGATTGTCAAGTTACATTCTCGGTTCGTTTGAACATTGAAGTTCCTGCGAAAAAAAATAAAGGACGTTTTCCAACAACTTCAGCAAGAAGATGATCGCATAGAACAAATTTTTCGTAAGTATATGATGATAAAATTTGTAAATATTTTAGGCATAAAACCATCACATTATTTGCTTCTACTTCCGAGTATCTGTTGCATCAAATATCTTAAATACCAATATAGTTCACTTACGTGAAATTATGAAGACAAATTGAAAATGACAGAGGCGTTAGTCACCTTTTCGACCGCTAGGTGCACCACATCTGATTTTGTTCTACACGACATGCGAAAAAGAGTAACTTTTGACAATAATATTACCCTAATGGGGACACTGAAAAAAATGCACATATTATTGTGAAATGGATTCGGCCGAATATTTTATAATAATAAAGTTCGCCTATGTATGAGGCAATCCATGGGTGGTGTTCCACAGTTTGTACGTTTGTCGACCTCCGACAACATTTTGAGTTGTAAAATGACGACTTCCGGTGACTGGAAAACTGCCGAAAATGACCAAATACCACCAAATATGGGTGTTTCTTTAACCAGCATGACGCTCAGAGGCTAGAAATTGTCTCCAAATGCCATTTTAAAATCCAAGATGGCGACTTACGGTTTCTGAAAAATAGCCTGAATTGACCAAATACCACCCAATATGAGAAACACCGGATCCAGAATTTAACTCAGACACCAGTTTGAATTGTAAAATGGTAACTTCTGGGAAACAACGGAAATAACCGAATACTACTACATATGGATATGTCCGTAATCGAAATGATGTAAAGAAGCCAAGCATTGACCCTGGACACCATTTTGAATTCGAAGATGACCACTTTCAGTTTCTGGAAAACAACGAAAATAACTGTATACCACCCAATATGAGTGTTTCCGGAATAGAGGTGATGTACTAAAGGCAAAAGTCGAGTATGTTGTCATTCCGATAAAACCAATAATTTCAAACGATATAAACAAATCGCAAGAAATCAATGAATTTGGAATGTTGAAAATTATTAAATTAAACACAAAAACAGGCGGGACGAAGTTTGCCGGGTCAGCTAGTAAATACATAAATATGCTGGTTAAAGCAAAGCTGCAAGTGATGAATACGAAGATTAGAACTCGAGAGTAAAAAATTCGGAGGGATGAAAAAAACAAAAAAATACTTTTAAAACGAAGAAAACTAAACATCAAATAACAGTTTTTGCATAACAGTTGTTATCACTAGTTATGTTCGTTTTGTTAAATATATTTGATATATAATAAAATAAAGCTTTAAAACCAATTACAACATTACATGTAACCATACTTAAATTGTTAAATTGATAGAACATTCAAGTGTTATTTAAGCTAAAAGTTGCACAACAACCATATACGACAATTGACAACCATTGTGCGGTTTCTCCTTTTATCTTTTCCACGAGGTAATTGAAATATTCATTTAATTGTACACTTCGTGGCCTGATTATTGAGCTTGAGCTTGACGGCCGCACATTTCGTAGTTGCTTCCCGTGATGGATCTGAGCTAGTGAAGTTACACAGGCAACCACGTCTATAGCAACTTGGGATTAGTTCACCATCTACACGTCGTGGCCTGATTATTTGAATATTTCTTCTTCGTGCCTCGATAAGCTACATCTATTATATTATCAATATTCAACTCCCGGAATGGCGTTAGTGTTACATACAAACAATATACGCACGAAATCTGCAACATATTTTTTATAAACAAACAATATACGTACGAAATCTGCAACAAGTAATTTGATTTGAGTTTTTTTCTGTGAAAGTATGAAATTGAGTCAACTAAATCTAAAATTGAGTAAATTCAGTTTCGTGTGTGAAATTGTCGGTCACACGCTCACAGAAATTCAACAACAATGCACAGTGGTACAGTGAGGCAATGTAGGCGGACATAAGTTTTTGTTTTGCGATTTTGTGGTGTTAGAGTAAATTTTTTTTCTAAGAACTTGTTTCTTATATTTAGTCTTTTTTTAGTGCAAATGAAAATTAGGGTGGTCCTGAAATCGACTAAATAAAAAAACTAACTTTTTTATTTGCAGAAATAAATGTATGCATTCATCGGCACAGTTGTAGATCAACTAACTTCAAGCAACTTTCGGTATTTCTTCACAATATTTATACAATATTTGTTCTTTCAAATGATACCAATATACATATATTATTTTATTTGCTCTAAACGGAGACATCAGTATTTTAAAAGGGCCTATTTTTAAAATAGAAATAGTGAAAACTTTTCATCTGTACAATATATCGACAATGTTTTTTCGTCTAAATTGGCGTATTTTTGATTCAAGTTACCGAAGAAAATTTTGTTTTTAAATTTGAATTGAAAAAATAGAGCGAAAAGACTGTTTTTGGAAACCAAACTTAATGTCTACAAAAAAGTTTTTTTTACAAAGTTACTTAGAATTAGTTGTTCTACAAGTTTGCCAAAGAATGTTTACAATTATTTATGCAAATAAAAACAAGTTAGTTTGTTTTTATTTCGTTGATTTTAGGACCACCCTAATTTGTATTTGCACATAAATAGAGGACTATGTATAAGAAACAACTTTTTACAAAAACTATGGCTTTAAACCGCAAACCAAAATCGCAACGAAAAGCTCATGTCCGCCTAGATTGCCTTACTGTACCACTGTGCAATGAGTTTAGTTACCTTTTTCACCACAAGAGGGGCTGTTCCCTGTCTGTCTTCACGGAAATATATTATGGGAAATTCGAGAGTGAACTATATTGTTATTTTAAGATATTTGGTTGCATGCAACATAAATAGTTTATACCGCCATGTTAAAGGACACATCCGGAAGATCCTCGGCTTTGAAACTCTGAGCACAACTGGCATGAAGTTAATGCACAGTCCACAGCAGTAAAAAACGTTGAATTGATTTTCACTTGTACAAATTTGGTGCGACGAACGTCAATTTTTGATTTTTTTAGTTTTCAATAGTTAAAATTTTTAATAATATTTGAATAAAAATATTAATATAAATTTACGTAACATCATATTTCTGGTTTTCCTAAATAATTATAAGTGAACAAATAACAAACATTACAGATCTTTCGGTACTGTCTTACACAACTTACAGGTTTGATCGGTGGTTTTGGCAACTAATTGCATTCGCCGTTTTCACAAATTAGGTCGGTAATAATGACAGAAAGCAACAACAATTTGATTACTGATCGGTCGGTAGTGGTTTATATTACCGAACGTTTTACCGAAGGCTCAGCTGTTGAAAAGTCGGTGAAAAAAGAAACGAATTCGGTGATTAAATGTAAGTGTGTGGGGTCGAAGTTGTAGGCGTTTCAGTTCCTTCCTGAACTCGGATTCTAGCAGGCAGTTGAGACCGCGAATGATCACTTTCAGCAGTTTGATATTGGGGATGTTGTGGGTGTAGAATTGGAATTTACCAACAGTTAATGCCTGTTTGACCTTGATGTAATCCAGGAGTGACGAGCACATAATTTTGATTCTCGTACTGACTTAACGAACAGCGGTGGCACCTTGTCCTGAATTTGTACTGGAGCTAAATAGGATTTCTCAATAACGGGTAGAGCAGAGAGCGGGTTGCTTTGTAGCAGCGTTTTGTTCGATCCAGGTTTTCTTATTTTCTTACAAGGCTAAGTCGCAGAGCTGTTTTGAGAGAAAAATCTGTGAATAAATTTTGGGCGGAGTCCAGGGCTAATTTGCGTTTTTAACTTCATCATTCGGGTCCCTCCAGGTATAACTGATAAAATTACCATTAATGCATTTATATTGTTGTAATAATCGTTTTAGAACTGCCAATTATTAATTTAAAAAGTTGAAAAAGTGGTTAAACGCATGGCCGAAATATGTTTGCCTCTTTCTGAAACAAACATATTTTGGCCATGCCCAGTTTTGACATCTCTTTGATTGCCGTTCGGCCGTTGCACGTGAACAAAGAAGCAGCTTGTGACAATTTTCAGGTAATTACTTCTTAATTTATCACATTTAACGATATGAAATTAGATGAGAATGCCTGGCAAACCGCTGTAAGCCAAATCATTTCATTTTTAGATGCCTACAATTTACAAAAATTCATAGCAGAAGGATGTTCTCCTCAAACCCACTATTTTTGCTCTAAAAATACCGATGATGATCTTAAATTTTATTAGTCCGAACTATTTCCATACACGTCTGTAGATATAAAGGTGGGCCAAAGTAAAAATTTGGTGGACCAAAATATGTTTTTAGTACTTCGTAGAAATTTTGATATTTCTAGGATATTTTTCAATATATTGCATTGTTGAACGGTGTATATAAAAAGAAACTTAGCTTTTAACAATGGTATAATAGAGTAGGTATTTATGTTGAAAAATTGTGTTTGTTGTTAATGAACTGTGCGAACACTTCCCAAAGCTGGCCAAAATACCCCCGTTACCCTACCCGATTCGCTAATATATTTAAAAAATTTAAACTGAAAGTTCTTGCAGCTTGAATTTTGAGTGAAAAAGGGGAAAGCTCTGCTTCATCGGTATTTCGTTTGGATAAGTTTGTCATAACCAAACTTTGGAAGATCATCCTGATGAGTCCTAATCTTTTCAGTTATAAAATGAATCAACAAATAATTACTAACAGAGTCTAGAACCTTCATCAGTATAATTTCTAGACGCAGTTGCTTTTCATCTTGAATCGGGTTCTAATCCGGCTTCAAAAATAATAACAGAAAATACATTTCTCGTAGAAAAACAGAGATTAGAGAAGCAAACTATCGGAAGCCGTCCGAGGCGCAGAAACTTTTTTCAAGATGATGTGATTAAGCATCGAGAGCAGAGGGGATTCACTGCTGTCAAATTTCATATATGTGTGCGTTATCGCAGATCAACTCTGGTCCATGACGTTTGTTGGTCCATGACGTTTGTAACTATGAACAATAATGGGGGAAAAATCACTACATAACACATTCATGAAAGTTTTCCGCGGTTTTACGAGTTTTGATTTAAAAACGTTCCGGTTTTATAATTTTTCACATCGATCAATTTCATTAACAAAAAGAACGAAAACCAAAACAAACGCCATGTTGCCGAATATGTTGGTTACACGATGTCTGACAGATAGATCCCCCCTGATCGATAGCATCCAAAAGGTCATGGCTTGTTGATAAGTGACCATCGGTCACGACTTAGAAACCCAAATCCCAGCTACATAATTCCACTATCAGTCATTTTGAATTTCATTAATTCAAAATAGAAATAAATACTTTGAATAGGCATAACTTCTTATCAGTAATGCAACACAAACAATTTACAATTGATCAGTCGTGGTTCACATTCTCGAGTGCAAAGTTTCAACCCAAAAAAGTGAAGGTGTTATTTTGGCTCTTGTTAATACACCGAAAGCTTATTACTGAGCGATAGACAGGATTGGCATCTTATTTAACCGCATTCAAGTAAGTATAATTCGTTTCGGTCTCCAAAAATCTCAAACTGATGTACTTTTATCACCTATTATCGCTCTAGATTCATTCTTCACAATGGTTATTTCTCAGTGTCCGCAAACGAAACAACGCTACGAATTGAAGACGGAAATCCATCAGATGATGATCTCTCCTTGCTTCAGAGTTTTCGGATGAGAAGTTTTCTCATTGAAGATGGAATCGCGCGATAAATTAATTTGGCATAGTCAATTAAATTCTTACTGGCAACTAACTGACTCTTCCATTGAACATTTACTGATAAATTTTTTCAAACTACAAATGTAACCAGCTACATTTGAATTTGTTCAGGTTTTTTTACGTCTGAAGATGTTATAGATTAAGCATGTATAAACAAGTTTTGTTGGGATTTAAAAAAGAATTAACAATTAGAAATAAAAACTACAGTCTTTGAAAAAATTTTCTTCTAGTTGAATATTAAAAATAGCTTTCAAGAAAAAGAAGAAAAAAATGTTCATCAGATGGGCTTGAATAAAGTTGCGTTGTTCGCCACCGATCAGTAGTCCTCGAGGGTCGCCTGGTTGGATCTGGGCGGGTATCAATAATGGAGGGGTGCTATTGAAATTTTAATTTTTATTCATTCGCTAATGTTGCGATATCAATAATACTGAAGCATCGATACTTGAGTTGCGATTTACTCATTAGCTGAAAATCGATTTCTATTCTCCAGATTCCCACGCCTACTTCGGATTTGTGTTTGGTTTTTGGATTTGCAAATCATAACCCCGATTACATAGAATTTTTAATTTTTATTTCAGCAACAAAACTGCATTTTTCTGTTTTCTCAAATATACATTTTTTTGCTCTCCTCAATACCTTAGACGATAGTTTATCGTTTTTCTCCTTCTTCTTACTTTCTCTTCTTCATTTTGTCAAAGATTAGTTTTCCCTTAATCTCTAATAAACAGCAACAGAAAAATAAATGAATATCAAAACAGGAACTAAAGTAATTTTCCGTAATATTTTTTGGTTGTTTACTTTTTTTTTTCTTTACTCGAGCTTATTTTTGCATTTATTATTTTAATATAACATCAACCTATACAGCTAACAAGAAAAAAGTCCTTGTGGTTCTTTTTGTCCTCTTCCATTCGCTTGATTCCGCTAATAGTGTATTTACTTGTTTGCTTGCTTGCTTGTGTTTTATTTTGTTTGCTTCTCGTCATAAATATGCTACCATGTGTAGAAGAGTGTTCCAAGAGTTCAGCCTTCGATGCAGCATTTTATTGGTTTCGGTTGTTGTTGTTTTTTCTGTCTGTTTCTGTTCAACTGTCGCTGTTGGGAAAAAAGATTGCAGATTCCCTCATGCGTGTTGTATGTTAACGCGTTTGTGTGTGTGTGTGTTTTGTCTCTAGACGTGGCATTGATAGCGCCTCTCGGTTTTTTTAAGTGGAGCTGAAATTGATTTGCAATTATAAATTATTTATTGTATTGAATTTTTATTTCATTTTTGTTGTTACTATCTTTTTTTTATACAAATTCTACATCTTACTAAATTATATAACATGACGGTCGTCTCAACTTCTATGCTCATATTTAGCAAATGCGCCTGTCCCGTTCCTGCACTTTCGTTTACTTGTTTTGGAGCTTTTCTGTACAATTTGCGAACGATAATCGGTTGCTTTGTTTTGTGCTTTTTGTTGCAGTCGTGAAATAATTTTCGTTTGCTTTCTACTAATCTTCTTTTGCTGTGTTCTGTTTATCCGAAAATGAGAAAAATGACGTGTGCAGAAATACAAAGAAAGACAAACTCGCAGGAACGTAACTTCGGAAGCAAACAGCGGTGTTGTTTTTTTGTTTTTATTTACTTTTTATTGGTTTATTTTGTTTGTCTATTGTAAGCTGCTTATCTATGCATTTTTCTACTTTTGTTTTTTTTCCGTTAGTATTGTTGTAAAGTCTCAGTCAAATCCTTACTTTCGCAGTTTTAGAACTAGTGTAGCTTGTTTATGTTTTTCCTAAGTTTTGGGATACACACACGATCGACTTTCGTTCCGCTACACGATACAATTATGTTTGGTTGAGTGTGTTACTTTGTGTGTGTGTCTGAAAAAGTGTTTCGTGTTTACGCAGGTTCCATTCCATGTATGGTGGGGGAGGGGGGGGGAAGCGTGAACCAAGTCCGTATTGCAAACGATTCGATGTTCGGGTTGATTTGGTGTCAAAAGTTTTCGGGAGAATTTCATGGAAAACAGCTAGAAAGGGAGTAAATGTGAACATATTTGATCTACCTATCTAGAGATGAGTGATGGGGCTCTACAGATGAAATGGGACCGAATGGGGTCGAAGCAAGTCGGAGATTGATCAATTTTGACGCGTAGTTTCTTTAAGTGGTTGTTGTTGATCTATCAGGAAATTATTAGGTTTATGATTGTTTGTTCGACAGGATTGGTTGCATTTCTCGTTCAGAATCTCTGGTCTGACCTCTTTCAGTTCGGGATTGCGTGATTTTTCCCTCTTCTATTTGTTTCTTATTTCTTCTTCCTAGAACGTGGTATAAAAACTGATATGTTGTTCCATTGTTCTATAAGGTTCGTTTAATTCCTAAGTCGCTTGTAGAATTGTCTATATTTTGTCACCGAGAGCACGGCAAACTGGTGAACTGTGGACAGTTGTTTCGAGTGGAGCTTCTAAGCCAAGGGTTGAGCAACTTAAAAGTGTGTGTGTGTTTTTTTTAATTCTTAATCTTTGTTCAAGAGTATTAGAATTAAGTGGAATATATTGCGTGTATCATTTGTTGGATCCGTTGTATTTTTTTCTGTATTGTTCGGTAAAGAGAAAGAGAGAAAAAACGTTTATTTATTTTTACTGTCGATAACTTTCACTGTGTATAAGTGTGAATTTGGTTTTGTATACAACGTGTTCCAAGCGGTATCGTCATTTTAGTTCGCCTAAATGTTATATAAGTTTTTTTTGGTTTCGAATATGAACTCTCGCTTTTGTAAACAGTTTTGGAAAAGAGAATGCCTAGCTTTACATTTCACGTTGCTTTTATTTTGTTTGCTCTTAGATTTCAGGGAAATATTTTTTTTTGTTTCATTACCATTCTGTTTTTGTTTGTTGTTGTTTTTTATTTACGAAAATTTGTTGCAAATATAATAGTTTGTGTGCATCGTATGACTCTTTTGGGAAAGTGCGCTTTATATTGCAGCAGGGCAAAAAGTGTGCATTTAAAAATGTTCCGTTTTTTGGGCATTTATAGTTTTTTTTTTTATTCTCGGTAGGGTCGCTTTCGATTGACAGAAGGTCCCCTCGGAAAGATGGGAGGGGATGGAATTTATTAAGAGTTGGTATTCAAACAGTCAGCTTAACAAGTACAATTTGAGTCGTTTCAAAATGAAATCCGGCGGTTTAGAGTTGACATACAATCTTAAATTTTTCGCAAAAAAAAACTGTTAGAATCTAAGATTTACGCCTCACTTAAGTAGTAGTGATTGTGTACGTATATTTAAAAGACTATCTTTATGGCGAATCAATGCTTAGAACTTGTATAAAAAATGCAACGGAAATGGAGAAACTAAGAACGAAGACTAGAAAAAAAATCTACCACTATAAAAAGGTTTGATTAATCAGAACGCTGCGATTATATTCAAAGTTACAGTTTTGATGCTTTTCGGGAATTCATTCGCTCGATTTGACTTACTAATTAGTTTCAAATTTGTGCAGAAGAACAATTTGCATTTTGGATTTTTGTTTGATACTAGCCGAGTTGGTGAATTTCATTCGATGGCTTTGTCATACCCGGCATAACGATTCGTTATTCAGCTCAGTTCAAAATCCGATCTCTCTAAACTATGTATTGAATTTTCAACTTAACAAGAAAACGTTCCAAGGGGCACTTTCCTTCGCGAAGTGGCCGAATGCGGAGTCTGTAGATATTCACAGTGAAAGAACGAAAAACATCGACAAATAGAGTAGGTGTTAATCTGTCATTCGGTAAAACGCAGTATGCGTGCACATTAAAATGATCTTTAAAAATAGTGATTGCTTCATGCGCTACCAAATTCGCTCACCTCGGGAGCCTGAGGGATACCGCAGATGTGTAGATTTGTCTGCGAAAAGCTTACAATCCGTTTGCAGGTTTTCCACAGTTTCTGCGAATTTTCACCCGAGTCTCAGTCATTAAAAATGTGTGCTTTTTCACCTAAATGCGAGCTATTTCTTTTCCAACTTCTAATAGATTTTTTTCAATTTCAAGCAGATTTTCCTGATTTGCGAGGAATTGCAGATACAAGAAGACCTGGCATTTTTGGCTCACTTTTCAATATTAAACTGCCGTGAGTCGAAACTGATCAATATAGCATTGGAAACGAGACTGATCTGTCAGGTACGCGGAACAAACTAAGAGGGTCAGAACTAGGCAAAAACGTATCAAAACCCATCACCTTGTTGGAGTCGATTTTGAGTGTGACCAAAGAACATCAGTCGAGACAAATAAAAACTGGTATACTTGCAAGTCGAAATATAATTATTAACAATTTTTGATATTTTATGCAACCTATGAATAAGTTACAACGAAAAGGAACTTACCAAAAGAAAGGTCTTCAGAACGAATAATAGGTATGAAAACCGACATTCGACAAGATGGTGCTTAAACCGGCTTTGTCATCTCACGGCGGTACAGAACAATCATGCACTACAAGTAATAAAAAGTGCTTAACTCCAACGTAGCATTAATCCCATAATCGATTATTAGAAAAAAAAAATGGTAACCCCTATTTTTGTTGGCACAGGTGTGTAGAATGATGTGCCTACTTTGTTTCCGGCGCACGCTCTTCAGTTGTCAAAATTGCCTTCACACAAGAGGAACGGCGTTTAAAAATTCTGTTCGCGCACCAAGAATTTCCGCTTTTGTCGCATTATCAGTTAGCGAAAAAGCTGAATTTTCGTCAAACAACGGTGTCTAAAGTTATTAGATGAGAAGGGGCAAGGTGGCAGAGATATTCTCAACACGACAGAGCTTCGCTCGATCGAACAATACTGGGCCATCGTAAAGCGGAACTTACGGAAGACAAGAAAGTCGTTGGGAGCGAGCAGCAATTCAAGGCGAACTGGCGCAGTTGAGAAAGTCGACAAATTGACTGTACAAAATCTGATGCAACATGTGACAAGGAAGCCCCAGCATTCGTTTTTCCGCCGCAGAAGAACTAACCAACTTTTTTTCAATGATGGCGGCGAGTGAGTTGTGAGCCCAACGAATGAGAATGGTAACACCACATTGAGGGGCATTGTAATCAGGTACAATTAGAGAACGTGTTTATTTTATATACGATCTTCGTTTGGTCCCCGCGCTCTTACCAATAGGCACGATGCAAGACTTGAGTATCATATATATTGCGGAGAACAAGGAGTAACGCTTCGTTGACATTTCATATGGAGATGTTTTCACATGATATCGAGCGAGACAGAAAGTTTAAGACGCTATACCACGCTATACCATATGTGAAAGGAGGGAGTTTAGCTTCAAAGACAAAAATGTAGGCGGATTCAAATTAGACTACCGAAAATTCTGTTACACAATTTTTAGACATTTTTATTATATTTTATTAAAGGTCTCATAGCCGGAAAAGCCGCATATCAAGTAGGAAAATAAAAAAACAGGAGATGTTCTAAATGATTAACTTCAAGCAGGCAAACTGGAAAAACAATTTGTACTCCAGAATGCTGACAGCGAGCGTACGTTAAAATTACTTCCGTTCTTCACCTTTGAGTAGAATACCTCAGTAAATTCGTCCACGAGGTACACCGCTTTTGAATTGATGTGGTGCTTTACAGCACGTATCCATATCTCCATTTATACATTCACGAAAAAGCAAAGAAAATCGCAACAGAATTTATGATAAAAAACGAACGACTGGCAACCCATGTGGGGTGAACTAGTCCAAGTTAAATCAGTCCCGACGGAACCAGGTCAAAAGCTCTAAAACGCGTGGAAAGGGCCTTGTGATATATTGGAATTTCCAAGTAAATGACCACTGTAATCAAGAGCAGAATCCGGTTAGAGAAAGTTCGTAATAACATGACTAATTAATCATAATAATAATGGACGACATAAGTTATGATGCAATTTTATGAGTAATTTTAAATAATCCAGACGAGGCGCGAGGGCGCGCAATTCAATCGAAGAGTGTCAGACGTTAAGCCCAACAGGCAATAATACTCCAGCAAACAATGTTGTTTAGTAACGACTTCTAAAACTATGATTGAGCCGAAATCTGCTTAATAATAGGTTAATAAGCTGTAAATCAACAAAATTGTTTGTTGGGACGAATAATTCGGAATAGAAATTATAAGCAAAACAGAGAATTTTTTCGTTATTTCTTAAAAATACTGTAACTCGAGATTTGCTCATAATACCTCGGAATGGTAAGTGTTTTCCGTGTGAATTTTTTCAGGAGCACGATAAAATTATCAAATTTGGAATGAAAAAATCTCAAGATGCAATTTGATCTTTTTTGGATTCCTTGACCAATTTTCTTTTCAAAAAAATGTGTTATTTTATTTAAGACATGTATTTGTGGTCATCATTAAAAGAAAATAAGGGAAAGAAAATCGACACCAAAGTTAGGATGTTTTGTGACCTTGTTCGAACAATTCTTTAAGCTTTGAGTCAAATCTGTGAAGGTAACTGACACGTTTGTACTATTTTTGCACATTTGAGGTGCGATGAATTTCATATATACTTTTTTTGATGTACTTCAATTGCAAATGTGAGCGTACTCATCTTATTTTTCCATATAAATTAACCTTAGTAAGGAAGATTATTGCGAATAAACGTGCTCTTTAAAGTCAGTGTGTGATGTCAACATTTGTTGTCGTCTTCAGCAAAGTTGTTCAGGCAATCAAACGCTCTTGAATGGTGCTCAGCTCATTCCAAAATTCAGTTTCAGAACTAAATTTATCCCTTGCATTCAACCAGTTTGTTGTGGATTTCAACAACGTTGTTCAGAAGGATAAGGGCTTTTGGTTGATTTTAGTATTTTTATCTGAACTTTTCTCGTAAATCCAACCACTTAGAAAGTTTGCGGTCTTCAGGTTTGATTGGAAATGAGACCATTACGTGGCGCTAGTGTATGTTTAGTGACGAGTGTTTGAGTTAAATTTTTCTCAAGAATCTAACTACATAAAAAGTTTCAGTATTCAGCAACTCAGTGATTCAATTTTTTCTAATGACTGGTTTACAATGTTTTGTGTTCATTCTCAAGACGTGCTTTCTTTTGAGCAAAATAAAACATGTAGTATGGGACTGTATGAGTTTAGGCTGATTTGGAGAGACTCATAGAATAGGTTTTGTGGCCCAATGGATAACGGCGTCATTCATCCTTCAGCAATATCCACGAAGTTTAAATATGTCTTAGTAGTATTTATCACCACCATACGACGATTGTCTGCGTGAAGGAAGGCCAAAAACCTTCGAAGAGGTTGAATTGGAGGCATTGCTCGTTGAGGATCCGTGCCAAACGCAGGAACAGTTTGCTTCGGCATTGGGAATTACCTACCAAGCCATTTCCAAGCGATTGAATGCTTTGAGAATGATACAAAAACAAGGAACTTGGGTTCCTGCAGAAGCCAGGGGACGTTGAATTTCGTTTTTTTGTTGGGTATCTTTCATCGCATCGTGACGGGTGCAGAAAAAAAGGGTTCTTTACAGTAACCCAAAGAATATATACGCTACAAAGAATGCTGTGTATTTGGTGGGATCAGGTCGGTGTTATTTATAATGAGCTGTCGGAAAAATCAGTAGGGAACAACTTGCATGACAACTAGGGAACCTGTATATTAGAGAAATGACAAAACACTCACCGTTAAGGCAACTGTCATCATCAAAACGGATAACGGCAATGCAAAATTATACAGCTCGCCCGTTTTGATGTTGACAGTTGCCTTAACGGTGAGTGTCTCGACATCTCTCTGGTGTATAGGCTGACTAATGACAACGCTCGGTCTCATACTGCCAAAGTCGTTAAAACTTACGTAGAAACGCTCAAATAAAAATGGCTCCTAAAGGAGAGCACTTTCATTGTAACGGTGTTTGAGCTCTGCCAAAAAGTTGAAGCTAGCGATAGGCAATATTTTGAATGATCTATTTGTTGCATTTTTATAAAAAAAATTAATTGCGAGCGTAATACGATAGGAATAATCATGCTCATAATTTTATACTTACAGAAACTGACTACCAACAAAAAAAAATGTTTCTGGAAGTTTGCAGAACTAAAACTGCTTATCTTTCACGAGAATTTCATTTGGAAAAGAAATAGGTTACATTCCGTAATCAGCATTTTAGCATATTCTGTACATTTATTACCGTCCAATGAAAAATGAGTTTTGAATTACTAAGGAAAAGTTTGAACAAACAATAGCAATGGAAGAAGAAAATAGAAGTAGTGGTAGTTTTACTGTCACTGTTTTGTCAATTCTTTTAAGCTTATTGCCTTTTTTGATAATATTTATTGATGTTGAATTGATATTACGTTTGCGTTAAAAAAAATGGACAAAAACTGCCGAATTTCCATGGGTTTACCCTCACACGCACTGATGAAACTACCCATGGAGCATCAATCATAGTAACCTATGAGTCAGCCGAAAAAAATTTACAGCTATATCAGACGAATTCCAACCGTGATGACGAAAACAGTGAAGCTACTCTATTCAGAAGCATGCGCGTTCAAAGAACGGCACATTGTGGACGCCGGATTGACATCAATCAGAGCGACAAGAAGCTCCAAAAGATGCTGAAGAGTAAGACCGAGGGAAAAGTGGCTGCTTAGCTGCGTGTGATTGGCCGGGAGGTCGGTGCAACCCACCGAACAGTGAAGAAGTGTCTGGCGAACATTGACATACATGTCAGGAAGCGGCAGTCGCGTAAAATGGTCTTGGAGCTGCAGGAAATGACGTTTCGGCAGTGACTGAATATGATGGTCAAGTTGACAACCAGCGAGAAAGAAATGTCAAAGCCGCTCTTCTTTCGCTCCGGACTGGCCATGAACGGGGAAATTTATAGTAGGCAGTGCCTGTCGGAAGTTGCGTCGTTCATCAAGAAATACCATAAGGGCGAAGATGCAGTGTTCTGGCCGGATCTGGCGTTAGCCCACTGCCCGAAGCGATCGATGGAGAAGCTGGAGCGGCTGAATATCGATGTGGCGTCCCATCGAGAATTTCCGGGCAAACCTGGAGCATAAGATAAACTTCAACAATTTCGTCACGAAAACTGAGAAGGAATTGATAAATAAAAATGCAAAAAGAACTCAAAAACATGCCTACACGTATGTTTTCGTCCGCTCTGGTGAATGTTCCGGTTAACTACCGGAAGGCCGCTCACAAGAGCATAGAATTTTTCTGCAAGTAAGCTAATATAATTACCTTCCATGTCCATTTTATAATGCAAACGATATTTCTCTTCATTACACTAATATTGCATTTTTGTATTATGAAAAAAAAACTGCTTTTTTTAAAAATATTTTTTTCTGATTTGATGACGTGTTAAAACAATGCTGAAAACTTTTTTCCTCGATTTGAAAATTGCTTGGCTCAAGCAAAAGTCATCGTTCAATTTCTTTTGATGCTAAGAAAAAACTGGAAAGGTGCATTTCCCGAGTAAAAAAGTTTTTAAGATCTTTGGAATCTTCATAAACTGCCTTCCATCGCACGTGGAAGTGCCAAAATAAAGCTTCTCATACAAAAAAAAAAAAAAAAAAAACAATATCAAACAGTACCCGCAAACATCGGCCACTCCGGTTTCCAGAAAGCAAGTTTTCACAATTCAGACCGGTTACGCGTACACGTTGCCAAAAAAACTGGGGCAGCGTCTTATTTCGGGTGTTTTGGTTGTAACTGGGACGAACGGGTAACAGAGAAACGGAATCAAGGCTTCAACAATGGGCTTTTGCCACCCAACCCCCTCGCCTTGTTTGGTTCAAGGCGGCTGAGTACTCCCAATCTGGTTGCGCCCTAACAAACGTTTCTATTTCATTTGCCTAATAGAGTAACTTTCAAAACGTAATTCTTTTTTCTTCTTTATAATAACAATTAAAACCCCTCTCGATCTCGCTACTTAGTACATATGCCGTTAATTGGCATCTCAGCATCAGCAAGGTTTTGGTTTTGTCACATACATTCGTTCCTACTCATTGCACTTTTGTTCGTACCTATATATTCTAACCTCAATTATGCGAGCGTTATGTGACTCATTTGTGTGTATGTGTGTGTGTCTTCCTGCTATTTACAAATTGTTCGAGTTTTTACCTCCGGTTACAAACTAACGGGTCTTTGGGTTTCTATTACTGCCACCAACAGCGATAGGTATGCGCCTTATTTTATGTTTTGTTACTTCCATCACATTTTGTCATTATTAATTAATATGTTTAATTAATTAATGATAGCTTTAAGTACGTCGGGCATGGGTGTGTACACATGTATGAGTGTCCTCTCGACAGCAGTATAAATATAACATCTCTGATGTGTTTGTGTGTGATCGTGTGTTTTATCTTAACTTTTTTGTTTGAGTTTGCATCGCCGTCTCTGGTGGCATAGTTTCCGAAGCAGCTTTAGACGTACCACTCTTTGATATCCTTTGAGTTTCTATTTTTCGCTTTCGGTGGTTGGCCCATTCCACCGGATTGCATGCTTCCTCGATCACTGCCATTGTAACCCATGCTTGCACCACTGCCCCCGCTACCCATTCCCATGCCACCACCGCCACCCATTCCATTGCCACCGTTGTGATGATGACGCAATGATCCATTCAGGGGTAGAGTGCCACCCCCGTTGTTGTGATGGCCACCACCCATACCACCGCTGCTGCCACTTCCGTTATAGTGTGGCGGTTGCTGATGATGGGGCTGCTGTTGATGCGTGTTGTACTGCGAACTATGTGTGTTAGTGTGCGATCCTCCCAACAGGGCCGCGCTTGGACCCTGTCCATACAGACCACTTTTGTCATCCGTTTTGTACGATCGATCACCGTTGGATTTAATCCACAGTACTAGCAAAATTACCAAGATAAGGGCGATTAATGCACCCGCTACGATACCGATTATCATCGCTGTTCGCTCTTCGGCTTCGGAATTAATTCGGCCTCCCTTGTGCTTGGGAAGTCGCGTTGGATTGTACGCGGGTTGATGAGAGTTGAACGGTGGTTCTGGTTCGGGATTGGGAGGTTCCATCACCTTCACCGGTGGTGGTCTTCTACCGATGTTGGTTTTGTGCTCATGTTCTGGCTCTTCATCGTCGTCCGGCCGTCGTACTTCGATTATTTCATCATCCTCAGTGGTAGAAGGGGTGTGCGGATAGGTAGTTTCACGGATATGATCGCGATCGCGATCACGATAGCTAATAGTAGTTTCCGAAGGTGTTTGCTGCTGTGTTGTCGAACCAAAGGTGCTAGAGCCACCGGTTGTTCCGGTCGTGTACGTCGTTCGACTGCTCGTTCCTCCGCTGGTCGTACCGCTGGTAGTCCCCGTAGTACCCATCGAAACCGTTGTTCCATAGGTCGAGGAAGTTCCAATACTGCTACTGCTACCGTGGCTACTACTTCCACTACTGCTGCTGCTGCTGCTACTACTTCCATAGCCTGTCGTTCCACTGCTTGTTGAATCCATTTCGCGAGTGGTTTCGCTAGGAGAATAGGATTCTGACTTGCCCTGCGTAGTCAGGGTGGTAGTTCCGTCCGTTTTCTTATCGAAATCCACGGTAGTATAGGTAACATCTGGGCTTGTTTCTGAAAATTGGATTAGATCGAATTGCACGCTCGGTACTGGCTAATCGAGTACTCACCTGAACTCTTAGCCGTCGAGGTTGTGAACACCTCCGTAACCTCTCCCGAGCCGGAACCATGAATGCAGTCTTCGTCGTCGCACAGCTTGCCTTCGTCCTTACGGCGGCCACCAGTTTTTCCGCCACCCGCAGACGGCGTCGTTTGCTTCGTCGGGGGCACATAGACCGGGGTAATCAGATCGTCTCCACTGCCATTCTCGAACGGTGGCGTACACTCGTCTTCGTCATCACCGCGACATCCCGAGCCGGCCCCGCTGAAGATCAGATCGTCCATCACGCCCGGGTAGCCGCTTGCTGGGGTCTTGAAATTATCCGAAGAATTCTTTAATTAACATTCACGATGGTGCACCGGTTCGAGCCGTTGCGGGCCAGCTCGAACCGAGCGGGTTTTTCGTTTTGTATGGGTGGTGAGTGAGAACAAGTAAGATACGAACGGAAGTAGGTGAGAGATAGATAGATAGAAAGAGAGCGAGAGAGGCAACGGAAATTGTGCAAGAACTGCAAAAAATGTGATTTAATTTTTTCGTGAAGCAAGAAATACAATGATGGAAAGATGCTTGAGGAAAATGAGTGACAAAATGTTTGTAAATGTATTGCTGAACTGTTTTGTGCTGTGTCGTTAGTGTACTTTTCGAGCAGTTTAAGTTGTTCAGAGTGAATTGTAGCAGACAAAGAAGAGGGAAAATATGTTGTACAATGTTGCAGGTTATTGATTCAAAGATAGGACGGAAGGAGTTTAAAGTTGATTCGATTGCAGCTGGTTTATAAATTATAAAGAAAAAACAATCATGCAGTCTTATTTTCATTTTTTTTCAAAGCTGTAAACTCGTTTTTTAGTTTTTTTTTGTTCAAAACTTCAAGCCGAATTATGTACAATAAAGTTAGTTAGGCAAGAGAAAGATATTACCGAGGAGCCAATATATGCAGGTCTCCGAAGCTTCTCTAAGGTTGAAATAATACCACAAAAGAGGAAACTCAAAGTAATACTCGTAACCAATAATAATCAACCGACATCTAAAATATTCGTAACTTTGCGAAAACGTTGTTTCTATTCACAGTATATATTGGTGGGTATTGGTGCGCTGAAAATCTCGAAAGTGGTGCAAGATACAAACACTCAGCTATCTTGTAATTAACCGATCACGCGCAAAGGAGACAGCACAAAACAGACATTTACACTTCTAAAAAGGAAACGTAAACAAAATTCAAAAAACTAAAACGTCAGATGAATGTCTTCCAATGGCCGAACGAAATAAGCAACAGCTAACGCAAGACTAATGACAAAAGCTCGAACATAACCTCGAAAAGAAATAATGGCGGCGAATTTGAAATCTCAATCGATAAACTCAACAAACCGAGAGAGAAAAAAAAAAACAAATCAACAACAAACCAATCGGAAATAGAATATCGAAAGTAAACGAGCGACTGTTAGTTGTCGTGTTTAAAAGTTGGTAATAGTTTCGAATTGCTTTTTGTTTAAAATTCTAACCTGCTGCATTCTTTGGTCATTTCTATCTAAAACGCCAGTTACCAATTGCACATCACCCCGCACATTGATGTGGGGATCGCGCTCTGCTGCCAGGTCCAGCACCCGCAATCGATTGACCGAGAGTCCCGCGATAACCCCGCCGAAGGGCCGTTCGATGCGGGAGCGACCGTTGCGGGAGATTTTCCCCCCGACCTGAATGTTAGCCATCGAGGTGAATATCGTCGATTGGTGACCTGCGAGCAAGCGAGGCGTTACACACGGTTTCGGGGTTTCGGAATGGCCTAAAAACGTAGTGCTTACCTGAAGGGAATAATGTTTGAACGTTGTAATCGTCGATCTGTAGCGTGGCATTCGCTCCGGAGCGGGTGAATCGTACGATGTGGTAATTATTGTCGTTCACCTTGACGCCAATTTCTCCCAGGGGTAAGTCGTGCGATCCGACGTTGTACACTATGAACACATTTCCTTCGACCTTGAAAAATAAAAATGAATCTCATCATCTTTAGTTACATTTGTAGTCATTTTTGGCATTTCAAGCATTGTTGCCATCTTTATATGTATATAAAATATATAAAATAGAAATATTTTAGCGAGATTTTTTGTTCTTATTAAGATTGTGTCATAGCGTATGAAAAACCAACTGTAGAACACATTTTTTTGCAGCTCAATCCCAAAAACTAGAACTTTTCGTTCGAAAACCGACCTCCCTGAACTGTTAAAATATCCAAGTTCATTGAAGTGTGTTTCTTGTGGAAAGGATTTACAGGCCAGGCTTCTGAATACTTCTCTCCGTTAGAACGCTTTTAACAGCTCTTAAGAAAATAAACATCAAAGTTAGTTATTTTTCCAACCACGAAGAAGTAGGCTGTGTGAATTCATGGTGCAAATGCAAACAAATAGAACTTACACATCTCACATCACTTTACCTATACCAGTTTTTATGGTCATTTGAAAGAACTGCATTTTTTAAGCAAAACGTGATTTTCAAAAATTTTCTATCGTTGTCCTTCGGATTTTAAATCATGAATTAAAACTGCTCTAAATCTGCTCAAAAACGCTACAATGACAGTTCGCTCCTGTACCAACTGCCATTCAAGCGATTAAGGGCGATTTTTATTCTTCTTTCAAAAATCGAAGGACAATGATATAAAATTTAAAAAAAATCACGTTTTGCTCGGGAAATTACGCTCAGTTGGGTGTACTAGTTTGCATAAAATAGACCCCAGTGTGGTTCAAAGCGGAATACGTGGTACCGACTGGAATACGATCAACTAAGGGAAGATCGGTAAACCGGTGGGAACTTGGTCGTATGCTGACAGGGAAGAGGGAACTGTTCTCCTCGGAGAGCAGCTTGCCTGAGCGTCTGTTCACCATGTTAGGGGTGACCCGGAGCGGACGGCTGAATTGTGAAATGCGGTGTTTCGCCAGCTACACCCAAGACGGCAGCCCTGTCGCGAGACTAGGCATCTGCAGCCCTAGTGAGGCAGCATGCCGAAAAGTTTGAAATACTACGAACAATCATGAATAGAATACGAACCGAAACAATCGGCAATGACCGACGAAATAGGAACGACAATTGGAAGCTCGGTACATAGACTGTAGATCGCCGAATGTCCCGGGTGGCGAAATTCTGCTGGATCAGCTATAACTTCGCCACTTCAACATCGAACCTTTCTACGCACAGCTGGAGAATCTCTACGATAGCGTAGAGCTCTTATAGAGACATCAAGTTCATCATCGGGGACATTAACGCTCAGATCGGTAGGGAGTTATACAAGCCGGTGATCGGCCCGCACAGCCTGCACACCGTGACGAACGACAACGGCCAGCGATACGTCAGCTTAGCAGCTTCCCGAGGACTGGCAGTCCGAAATACCTGCTTTCCTCGAGAGGACATCCACAAAACCACCTGGCTATCACCGGACTAACGTACAGCAAACCAAATTGACCATGTTCTCATCGACGGCCGGTTCTTCTCAGAAATTACAAACGTACGCATCAGTCGCGGTGCAAATATTAGTTCGGACCATAACCAAGTTGCGGTTTTTTTTGCGCTCAAAACTGTTCTTGTATAACGCGCGACATCGCTGAACCCCGCGGCTCAGCATCAAGCAGCTCCGGGACTACCAGCCTGCGGAGTGGCTTGGCGCATCGCCTCTCGAGGACGGCTGGTGGAGCATTCGCACAGCTATCGGGGAGACCGCAACGGCAACACTGGGAGTGGAAGCACCGAGTGGCAGAAACGTCTGGTATGACGGGGAGTGCGAGGCAGCGGTGAACGATTCGCTAGTAAGAAAGTAAGAGCATGAGGAGCTTGAGCAGCTGTACCGTGCCAGTGATACGCGGAAAATCTATGAGAAAATAGACCAGTGGCTATGTGCCGCAAACCGGGGAATGGGAACCTTCTCACGGATACCAGCGAGGCGAACAGAAGCGGAGCAGGGATTGACCTAGGGACACCAGCAGCAGATGACCGAGGAGGATTTGAAAGGGGGAAAAACTGCCAGACGAGTGGATGGAGAGAGTCGTCTGTCCCATCTACCAGAAGAGCGATAAGCTGGAGTACCGCAACTATCGCGGTATCTCGCTTATCAATGCCGCCTACAAAGTCTATGAGAGTAGATGCTGTTCCGTCGTATATCACCTTCAACCAGGCTGGGCCAGTACCAACCAGGCTTCGTGGGAGCCCGTGCCACCATGGACCAGATCTTCTTAATCCGACAGGTCTTACAGAACTGTCGCGAGTGCCCACAAATCACATCTTTATCGACTTCACGGCGGCCTATGATAAACTCGATCGAAAACAGCAATGGCAGCTCATGCATGACAACGGATTTCCGGATAAACTGACGTGACTGATCAAGGCCACCATGGCGCAAGTGACGTGCGTGTTTCGGAGGTACTCTCGTCCCCTTTGAATCGCGCAGAGGGTTGAGACAAGGTGATGGACTTTTCTGATTGCTGTTTCACATCGTCTTTGAGAGTGTTATCCGAAGGCTACGATTTTCACACGGTCTGTTCAGCTTCTGGGCTTCGCGGATGACTTTGACATCATAACACTTAACTTTGCCACGGCGAAGGAAACTTACGCCCGACTGAAAGCCGAAGCCGGACGTATCGGACTGCGAATAAATGCGTCGAAAACGAAATACAAAACCGAGAGGCTCCAAGGAGAACATCATCAGCCTCCCAACTCCAGTCTCTGTAGACGAAGATGAGCTTAAGATGGTCGACATGTTCGTGTAACTGGGGTTACTAGCGACCGCCGACAATAACACCAGCAAAGAGATCCAGAGACGCATCCAGGCTGTTGAAGTTAAAGTTGACGCTGTACAAAACCCTGAGAAGAGCGTTAGTCCTCTACAGAATCGAGACAACAACGCTTCTCGCGGAGCAACTTAACGCTCTTGGAGTTTTCGGAAAGTGCTGCGGATTATCTGCGGTGGAGTACAGTCGGACGACGATTATTGGCGACGGCGTACCTGGCGAAAGACAATAGGTTGCGGTGGGCCGGTCAGCAACCCTCCCGCCCCAGAAACAGAGGCGCGCAGCGTGTACGATGGCTCGATCAGATCTAAGGGGACTTGCGGGTGATGAGACGCCTGGAGACCTGGCGAAACACAGCCCAAAATCGAGCAACATGGCTCTCGTCTGATTGGTAAGGTAAGTTATAGGATTTCCTGGATAATAGGTACAGCTGACAGTGCTTGACTACTATAAGACATTGATATCATAGGATATATTCTTTATGAAAGTAACAGATAACAGACGTGACCTCATAATTAGTACAGAAGCAGCAGAGCAACAGAAACCGCGACATACTCGGGAGCAGAGCAAATCAATTCGGCCTGGTCCAAATTGTAAATCAGAGGTTACCCTGATCGGTACTTTTTGTCTTAGTTCGCAAAAGAGCATATATCTATGTCATAGCGAAACTAGTACCAATTCTGTGAAACAGCACAGTAGGCTATTGAGCACGAAACAAGATTATTCAATGCGAACGATTGAAATATTTTTTTCAGCTAACTTGATCGTTTTGGCATAAGGCCTGTGCTTGAATAAAACGCACCAGACGAAAATGTCCGGCGAAAATTTGTTTCAAGTCGGATTTTCTTGAAACTTTCAGGGCATAAACTAATACATATGAATTATGTTTCGCCATAATTACTTCATTCGTTGAAAGCGTCTACCTTTTCCTTAAGACCCCTCATTACATTTTGTGCAATGGTGAAACCTACCTTTTTGGCCACTTCCATCTTATGCTGCCGGTGCACTTATGCTGCCGGTGCACAAGTAAGGCGATAAATCCGACATCTCTAATTATCGTGGCATAACCTCCTTATCAGCTGGATCAAAATGCTCCGAAATCATTATGAAGGATATGCTGTTCAGCTCTTGTAGGAGTTATATTAGCATCGCGTGTTCACATCGTTTTGAATCGGCGCAATGGATGGTGGTGCACAGGTTGATGCAGTAAACACATACATTAAAGCCGCATTTGACACCGTTAATTACGATATTCTCCTTGCTAAGCTGCATCGTCTTGGAATCTCTGACAGCATTTGCAGCTGGCTTCGCTCCTACAGCTCTTCGTGAAAATCGGATCAACAGTATCTGAAAGCTTGACCCCCTCCTCTGGCGTGCCTCAAGGAAGCAATCTAGGTTCACTACTGTTTGTGATATTTTTTAATGACGTGACTATACTTCTTGCGAAAGGTGGAGTATTAATCTTTGCTGACGATTTGAAAATCTACCTGATAATACGAAACGAAGCTGATTGCAGGAGACTTCAGAAACTACTGGATGAATTCGCACATTGGTGCAAGTCAAACTTCCTGGTAGTGAGAGCAGTAGTACGTAGTACGCGGACGTTTTAAGAAGGCTATCACATCTTCGACTTTACTGTTTCTTGTGTCACTTAAGACAACGCTTGCGAACTATATTTTTAACTTCAGAATAGTTCTAAAATCATATCATTAAGACCACGATGTCAGAAGAAATTTAAAATAAATTAATAATTTAATAAGCAAGTATTTTTTGGCGAATTTGTCCACTTTCTTCTCCCTTGTGTCTTCCGGAACATCAAACCGTGATTAGGCAACGTAGAATTCCAGCCCCGGTATCTGCTTTGCGTCTGCCTTGATGTACGTTTCGTCATACAGAACCATACTTATCGGTTTCGGTAACCACTTTCGGTACAGCTTCCTTGCGCAGGATTTGGCCGCCGTATTTTGTTGATCACGCCGGTTCGATTACTTCAAGACCTCGGATACTCCCAGCTCGTTTCATGGTTTGCTGAACGAACCAGGCCTTCAGAGCTGCGACGCGAATCGAAAGGTTCGGACTACGCTTGAAATATTCTAACACTTTCCGGGCCTTCACAGGGTCAGCAATCTTCGATTTTCTTCCACTTCCAGCCTGCCGCTCGGTCGTCTAGGACTTCTCAAACGATTTTACCACCTGAGACACAGTTGTATGGGTGATTCCCAGTTGTCATCTCATGGTCGTAGTTTTCAATAACCAACAACCACATCTCAACAACCACTGAGCCGATTGTTATGAAATTTTGCACATGTAATAATACACTCTGAACTAGTTATACCCAGCTTTCCATCAATTTTTACCCACGGACAAAAATATTACACACGGATGAAAATGGTGCATTTTTTTCGAGTACAGGCCTTATTATTCATCAGGTAAAAAAGATTCTGTATACAAATATGCATAATAATTTAGGTAAAAGATTTTTACATAATAGAGATAAAGTTAACCTTCCCTCTACGAACACTCATAATTGATGAGAAATACAGTATTGAAAATATATAATGGTTCAAGATTTCTTCCATCCCAATTTCTAGACTGAGATGAGAAAAATCTAAGTAACTAGAGTATTAATTTACATGGCAATCGTATTTGAAGGTATGGAGTTTACAATGCGAAAAATGCCCTTGCTCACGGCATAGAAACGCACCTTGTGTTTGAAATACCCTTCCCTGTGCACAAATTGTTTAGGGGATCGAGTTAAGAAATTACCAAGTACACATTTACAAAACCTCCCTGCTTGCCCTCGTCCATGAGATAAAAAAAAAACAAAGTTGTGTAAATAATTATGCTATGAGTTTTCATGCAAAATTTCAATATTCAATCGGACTATGGAAACACATGCCTCAAAGCAGTCAAGGTTTCACGAAAAATATCGATGAAGAAAGCATAGGTAGTATTTATTATTATTATACCAGCAATTTTTTTGATGCCAAATGTCTTAGAAATGCATAAACCGTCGAGATCGGGTGTTATCCCGAAATTTTTTTTTCTACAACAGATTTTTTCTATGAAAAACTTTTCGAAAAAATTTTATTCGAAAATTCAACTTTCTAGGGCTGAAAATTTTCGAGCTTGGGGCCAATGGAATATGAAAAAACAAATTTGACCTTCATTTAGTCCACATTTGCTTATATTATATATATTATATTATATTATATTTGCATTCTCAAAAGAGAACAAGGAGACAAACAAATTTTTTCCAAGATATACTTGGGATGAGGCCTTGGAAAGCATAAAATCGTGGCTGCGCACGAGAATTATTCTTTTTATTCTTCGTTCACTGCTGTTTATCAATTTTAATATCTAACTCAATTTATAGTGAACAATTTTTTTGATTCATTATAACAATTGAGATCCTATAAACATTATTGGCTTATTTCATGTGTAAGTCTCAGTAAGCTGGAGTTCCTCTATGAGATAATATCATTTGAAAATAATTATTTGGCTAAATTCTTATCAAAATTAAAAAAAAAATTCTTGGAGTTGTTTCGAAAACGGTATTAAGCTTATTTTCATTAAAAATTACAGAATGCATATATTGTTCATAGGGTTTCAGGAGGATTCTTTAAGTTTTCTTGAATCATTCTTGAGAATTGTTGATCAATAAAAATTACAAATACTTCGAAACCCCATAATAAATCTTGATAGATTCAGTAATATTTTGATTAAACTACTATCAAACACAATTTCAACTAATTTGCGAGTATTCCAAGACCTGATTGCATCATCTATCGAGGCTTCACATTGCCCAATTCTACCCACAAAGGGCCTTTCCGTATTTTGTTTTTACGTGTTTTTGTGGGTACCCGAGTACCCACAAATCCTAATTCCTGTAACGTTTGCAAATTTTATCTTCAGCACCGAAAGATTCAGCTTATCAGCTTATATTCAACTTATCTACTTTCAAGCTAGCATCATAATTCTCATTCTCGAAAATCCGGATTTCCGGGGATATGTTCCGAAACCAAGAAATTTAATGATTTTATGATGACAGTGCAACTATTTTTTTGCCTTGGCTTCTATATATTATTTTTTCATTTATTTTTATGCAAAAACAAATTTCCCCGAGTTTGGACCTATTTCAACTTAAGGGGCAACATTAGCACCATTTTGATTTTCGATGTTTTTTCGACGCAATTTTTTTAAATGAAGCCAAATATCACAATTCTAAGAGTTCGTTCACATAATACAATTCTTTTAAGCATCTTTAAAAAAAATAGGATCCTAAAAAAACTGACTTCAAAACGGTTCTATGAAAGCAGGTTTGGCATGGTTTAAATATATTTTCAGAGCAAAATAATATTAAGTATGTAGAGCATTAACGGACCCGCTAATATCTGAATGTCAAATTTTGTCTTATATTGAGGAAAACAGTCTCAGAAATCGATTGGTAGGTATCTGATCCACGTAAAATGTCAGCAACATGTCAATTGTGCCCCAATTCCTCTACAATACTTAAATAGGATTATCTCGACGCAGGATTAACTTATTTGAAATCTGTTTAACGTATTATCAACAGTGTAAGTGATATTCAAAGATACAATAACAACAAATTCTAATAGAGCTTTACTGATGAAATAACTCTATGGAAATTAGGTGATGCCCCCTAGAAGAGAATATACCGCATTAACCTGGTTCCTGAAATACTCATATTAGGTGGTAGCCTCTCCTTGGAGTTGATTTTTAGTCTCTGGGTATCATTTCGTTTCATAAACACTCATATTGGATGGTGTTTGACCAATTACTGTAAGAATAGCGGTTATTGGAGCCCTTTTCAAAAGGGGATATGCGACAGATACTAGACAAGTTCCGTAATGAGGCGTTTGATCGTAGGGAAGATGGGGATCGGGGATCGTAGGGAAGATGCTTGTCAAAACAAAGTACGAGGTAACTGGCAGTGGGAATAAAAAAGTTCCAGTGGTTTTGGTGTTGACACTAAGTTAGATGCAGAACAATATAAGGTGGTCAAATATCTTGGTATGCTGGTAATAAGTGACAACAATGTCAGTTTGCAAACTCACACAAAACTAGCGCATATACAGAACGCTGATCATCCCGGTGTCCCTTTACGAACATGAGCGCTGAGCGCTGCTCGACAATTTTTTGATCGTTTCTCAATACTTATGACATTTTTGAACTATTTAAATTTTCTTCAATTAAAAAGTTATTTTACTTACGATTTCCATCTCAATGTAATCTTGAGTGGTCGAGCTTTCGACGCGCAGAAGGACCGCATCGGATTTGGTCGTCACGAAGCCCAGTGCAACGTTGTCCTCTTCGGTGTCCGGTTGTCGCCCGGGCGGGAACGTGTACTGTATTAAACCCTTGTTGTTACCAAACTCGTAGGAGATGGATTCTAAAAACGCAATTGAAGAATCATTCTTGTTACAAAGCATGAACCTCTATCCTTACCATCGTAACAGGTCGGTCCGGTAAACGAGGTCATGTCGCACTCGCAGGCATAGGCATTCCACTGCTGCACACAGATTCCCCGATTGGCGCAGGCATTCTGGCTACACTTGGTAGGACCCTCACAGCCGGACACGACCAACGAGCTTGGAACGACGGCATCCTCCGTCAGGCTGGGAGACGAATCGGTCAAATCCACCGAGGCCATACAGCCCTCGAAGCCAGATCTTGATGCGATGCTCGGCGGCAGACGGGAATACATATCCTTGAAAACCCCACCGACGTAAAGAATTCCCTCCAATTCCAGGTGCATGTTGTTACCGCTGGCCGTATAAATTTCGATTGACTCATCCACCGCGAGCGTGTGAGTCTTCGGTCCGGGCCGTCGAATGCTAACCGAATGCCATCGATTGTCATTCATGTGGATGCGTGCTTTATCGCGAATTGTTATCGGTCCATCACCCAGATCAAACACGTAATGGATATGGCCATTGACCAGTTCTACCGCTACGAAATCGCTCCGTTTGCCACCGTTGTAGAATAGTAAACCATTTGGCTCGAGAGTCTTGAAGCGAAAGTCGATAAACGTAGACGAGTAGGATTTTAACATTGGCAGCCCCACGTACGAGTGCTTCGAGCGGAACGTGGCCGGCAGATATGGCGACCCTGGTGGGGAGTTGACAAACCGAGCCGTCAGCTTGAAGGTAGTTGTTGGCAGAGCCGACAGTTCTGGGCCAAGAGTTTTCACCAGATCGATGTAGCTGTTAAAAGAGGAACAAATCGAAGTTAGACCCATTTGGTTTAGTTTATACTTGAGAAACAACTCACCGATGTCCGTTATATACGAAGCCCTGCAGTTGACCGACAAAGTTCGGCATGGCAGCCGTCATTTGGATTTCCTCTTCCGCGTGAAACAGTCCACCCAGATGCAGTGATTTAACCTCCAATGTGCTATGTCGTCCCAGAATTGCTTCCGCTAGAGATGGAGTTTTAATGTGTGCGTGTGCAGTTGTGTATTTTATTGGATTTATTATAATATTTATGTTTGGCCGTGGTTCGCGAATCCATTGACGGGGACGGATTTGGTTTCGTGGTGGTTCGGGGTTACGGTGGGTGGTTTTTTTATTGGTGAGGACGACACGATAGTTGTTGATGTTGTGGTGACGAGGGCAGGAAGGAAGATACACAATGAGGCGAGAACGAAGAAAAGAAGAGATAAGAAGAGAGAGAAAAGGACACATTCAAATAAAAAAATTGTTTCGTTTCTCCTCTCTGGTTTAGAGCGATAGCATATCATTAGGCAATCTTGAAAACTGGGGAGCTTTTGGTTATTGTTTGATTCAGGCAGTGAACGGTGACAGGGTAGCTAGAGAGGGCTGGTGGACTAGAGGCTGTATGTGGCGGGGCGGGGGGTGGTGGTTGACGGCTGTGTGATAGTTGCGATGCTGAACAAACATCACAGACGCACAAAAAGCGAATTTTTTTTCTGCTACCGAAACTAAACAAAAATGGTTTCGCAGAGAAGAAAAAAAAAGAACGGAACGGAGAACGGAAGGGAACGGAAGATCAAACAATATTCAGCCAAAAAGCGTGAGGTTTTTCTGGGAACTAATTTTGTTCCGATTGCTTCAATCTTCATATCATAACAATAATAATAAATGGTGAAAACGGTGTCGTCGATATTGGCTCTAGAAAAAAACGGTGCTCTTTTAAACAAGGCCTTAACGGTTAATGGGTGCGTTTGTGCGCAGGGGTTCTAAACTTGCTCGCGATGGGTTAGGCGTGAGGGGTACGGTGGAGTGGTGGTGAAGGTCGATTTCTGGTGAATGGCTCAAATTACTAGTTAAAAGTGTGCACAGGAAACCGATAAGGTAACGTCTGGTGCCAACGACGCAAGCACAATGGACATTTTTCTAATCAAATTGGCAGGAGCTGAACAGTGCTGCAATGTTAAACAGACTTAGACAAAATGATGTGTTAATGGTAGAGTATTTTTTCTTTAAGATCGTGCTTAGAGTAATGTTAAAAGTTATTATTTGTTGACGACCGTCACGTGCTAATTGTCATTTCGTTTATTTCTATGTTGTTATATTATGTTTTTATGGTTTATCTCTAATAGTTATGTGAATTCTGCATTGTGTTTCATATTTTCGTACTTTTTTTTGTTTAAAAGGCTTATGTTTGCGATAGTTTCGGGTGAAACTAGCACGTGATGGTTGTCGTGGTCTTACAGGAGACTCTTGAAAAAAGTATTCTAAAGTCGGTATGTAATACAGAACAAAACCAGTGTTAATGTGACTCCAATGTATATAGTGTGAGATCGTTGTTTTGTGATAAACTTGATTGATGGATACTGATCGTTTTACTATTATTCTTTTGTTTAATGAGTGAATTTTCATGCAATCTTGGAGATAGCAGAATTACGGGCATGCCAGTGAAGCCGCAGGCAATTTTGATATTTAAAAGAAAAAATCATATGAATCAGGTAATACGGTGGAGATAGACAGAAATCAATTTAAACAATCGAAGGAGGCAAGCAAATGGATGAAGAGAACTGTGAAAAATTATTATTCTAAGAAAAAAAAAGAACAAGAGCATTTGATTAAAATGAACATAAAAACAGGGGGAAACGTCTCAACTAACTAATGATGATATAATCAATAAATACTGGTTCAAATTTTGGTGCAAATAAATTAGCGCCCTGACGTTCGATTTTTTTGTTTTTTTTTTCTTTTAAATTTAACATTATATTCCAATCTCACAATGGTGTCTGAAGGAATTGTCGCGGTTTACCGTTCTCTACTGGGAAAAATCTCTTTGCTTCGTAAGATAGTGCCTAGCAGAAGGTCGTTAGTAGAGGTAGAGAGTCGAAATGATTGTGTTTGCTGTTTCTCTACTTGCCGGTTTGGGGGAAGTACTGGAGGTTTGATGTATTCTATGTGGGGAGTATCAGACTTTTTTTTCTCTCTTGAGTGTTTATGTGCAGGTTGCTACGATGACGATGATTCGTGGGATGACAGTATCGTGGGTTGCCATGAATTTACACTATGTGCCATTATTTACAGTCTAAATGCAATCGTTGGATAGAGAAAGCCAGGGGACAAACTGGCGGGGTGGTTTCCTGTCGATAGAGCTTTGTTTTGTGGCTGTTCATCACGACTAATTGATTACAGCATAATAGACTGGTGTACCCGTTTATCGACGGCAGGTTGAATAATTGCTAATTTTAAGTTGATGAATAACATTCATCTCGTTTTAGAACATAACAATGCGACTTTTAAGCATTGAAATGAAATAAAATTTGCAAGTTGTAAATTCGCCTGCGTTTGGAAAACGTAAAACGTGCCGGAAATAATAACGAATTCATCATAATGATCATTGAGGGTCCCCCCCTCGCCCCGGTCTCAATGTGTTTCTCCACTCTCGAGGACTTTATCAGCGCAAAACCGCAGCAAGCGTTGTCTATGCCAGTTTCGAATGCTGGCAGAACTTTTCAAATAACAATGTGGTCAGCAAGAAACGAACGGATAAAACCGAAACGGGCATTATTATGGCTTACTGCGTCTTGCGGCTGATTGTGGTGAGTCAAAAGATACGATCTTTAACAAAGGTGGATCTGGAGCTTTTGGGAATCAGACTTTTGAGTGTTATGAACTATATTTATCTGGAGAATCCAACTTATTGGTTGCAGTGTTCAGCGACTTAGTTAATAAAATTTCTTAGAAGAAATTAAGGCATTTTTTTCGCTAAATCGATTGAATAGGGCTCTTTGACCACAGTTTTTCTGTTGAGATACAATCTAGTCCGTACAAAGTTTTGCAAAACCTTCTAGGAAGAAGGAATCGCGAGATAAGTTAAAGTCAAGATACGAAGAAATGTGTGCACACTAGCGCTACGTAGCGATAGCATGCCACACTAAACTGTCCGCCAACCAGAAGCTTTCGATATTTTCAATAACTAATAACTCACAGCTTTTTAGGAAATCAGTTTTGTGAGATAAGTTGAGGTGAAAATACGAGGAGTAGCGTGGACACTAGCGTCACGTATTGATAAAAATCTGCACTGAACTGTCCGCCATCCAGAAGCCCTTGACATACTTAACAACTTTGCTGAAGACTGCAACTATCTTTTGTTTAGTATCGTTATTTAAGTTAACCCATTATGGACTAGGTGTTCGTTTTTCCGAACAGTACTTTAGATTTTCTACGAATACTTGAGATGAGTTAAACATATTCACATAACACTTTCTGTACAAAAAATCATACTGGGAGTCCCTCCTCCCTCAACTCGTAGGAAGGGGAGCGTATCACGCAAATGTGTTCAATAACCCAATTTCAAGGCTAAAAAAAATAAATGAAACTATAAAAATAAGTTCTAGTAGCTAACAGATATTACTGTTTTTGTAACAGTTATCAATGTTATGGAAGCATTTTTTCCACGCTTGAGCCCACTGTAGTTTATACAAACAGTGAAAAACTTAGTTGCAGAGAGTCGTAAAATATTTTTTCATCATTTTTTTCGTGATTAGAACGAAACAAGCCCGCGTCATGAAAACGAAGAATTTAATCCAAACTGATGCCATATAGAAGCGGAATACTTCACTAAGCTGTCCATCAACCAAGCGTCCTTTACATTCTGAAAAAGTTTTCTGAAGACCTTAGCTTTCTAGTAAGCCGTAATCGCGAGATAAGTTAGGGTCAAAATATGAACAATTGCGTACACACTAGCGCCACGTAACCTTTTTGGATCGCCGAAAAACCCCTCTAAGGGGCAGAAAAGGCCAAAACAGGAAATGATTCCAAATGAAGCTCATAATCGTCGAAAAACGCTTCTAAAAACCAGAAAAGGCCGAAAATGATCCCAAATCAAGCTCAGAAAATGCTCAGAAATTATGCTCAGAATGACCAAAAAGTGCTTCTAAAGGGCAGAAAAGGCCGAAAATAAAAATGATCCCAAATTAAGCTCAGAATGGCCGAACAAAATAGGAAATGATCCCAAATTTAGCTCAGAATCGTCGAAAAATCCTTCTAAAGGCCAGAAAAGGCTAAAATACGAAATGATCCCAAATTAAGCTCAGAATCGTCGAAAAACTCTTCTAAAGGCCAAAAATGAAAATGATCCAAAATTAGGCTCATAATTGCGGAAAACCCTTCTAAAGGCCAGAAAAGTCCGAAAATGAATGGCAAAATGGCCGAAACGTTTTTTCAAAGGGCAGAAAAGACCGAAAATGAAAATGATCCCAAATATAGCTTAGAATGGCTCAGAATGGCCGAAAAACTCTTCTAAAGACCAGAAAAGGTCAAAATAGGAAATGATCCCGAATTAAGCTCAGAATTGTAGATAAACCCTTCTAAAGACCAGAAAAGGCCAAAATCCGAAATGATCTCAAATTAAGCTTAGAATCGTCGAAACACCTTTCTAATCCCGTATTAAGCTCAGAATGGCCGAATCATGCTTCTAAAGGCCAGAAAAGGCCAAAAAAGAAAATGATCCCAAATTGAGCTCAGCGTCGCCAAAAACGCCTTCTAAAGGCCAGAAAAGGCCAAAAAGAAAATGATCCCAAAGTGAGCTCAGAATCGCCTTCTAAAAGCCAGAAAAGGCCAAAAAAGAAAATGATTCCAAATTATGCTCAGAATCACCGAAAACGCCTTCTAAAGGCCAGAATACGCCAAAAATGAAAATGATCCCAAATTAAGCTTAGAATCGTCGAAAAACCTTTCTAAAAGCCAGAAAGGGTCGAAAATGAAAATGATCCCGAATTAAGCTCAGAATGGCCGAATCGTGCTTCTAAAGGGCAGAAAAAGCCAAAATACGAAATGATCCCAAATTAGGCTCAGAATGGCCGAAAAGTGCCGAATGTAGCTCAGAATGGCCAAAATAGGAAATGATCCCAAATTTAGGTTCAGAATCGTCGAAAAACTTTTCAAAAGTCAGAAAAGGCCGAAAAAGAAAATTATGCCGAATTAAGCTTGGTATGGCCGAAAATCACTTTTAAAGACCAGAGAAGGCCAAAATGATCCCTAATTAAGCTTAGAATCGTCTAAAGGCCAGAAAAGACCAAATAATCCCAAATTAAGCTTAGAATTGTCGAAAAACCCTTTTAAAGGCCAGAAAAGGCCAAAATGCGAAATGATCCCAAATTGAGCTCAGAATCGTCGAAAAAACTTCCCAAAGGCCAGGAAAGGCCGAGAATGAAAATGATCCCATATTAAGCTCGGAATGGCCGAAAAACCTTTCCACAGGTTAGAAAATTTCGAAAAACAGTAGACTCGCAGATTCAGGCGTGGCTTCTCAAAGCATCATCATGGGCTACATAAGAGCTTCCTTCTGCTCAAACAAATCATTTTACTATTGGATGGTGTGTCCATTGGACACAATCCAGCATCACCGGCATTTCCTCCAATGTAGCTTTACCCTGTTCTGACGACAAAAGTTTTCAGGATCCTGTCAATCATAATCTGCAGGCCATGTCTGGTTTTCAGTGTGAAAACAGCTTTCCTCTGTGTTGTCAGAGTGCCTTAATTCTCACTGTCGGAAAGAGATGAGTAAACTGTCATTTTCAAAACAACCAAACGAATTTATTGAAGATTCAACATTTTCTGCTACTGGATTTGCGCCAGCATTGCAGTTTGCACCTTCCGTTGAGATTTGTTGAGTAGTTCTACGTCAACTTTGTGGTCGTGGATTGAAGTTGATTAAAATTTTCGTACTATTCAGACAGAAATCGAATTAAAATACCCATATATCAGTAATGCAGTTTTTGAGCACAAAAAAGAAAAAGATCTAAATTAAAATGCTTCAAAAGGCCAAAATAAAAAATTGTTCCAAATTGAGCTCAAAATCGCTAAAAATAGGTCGTGAGACTTGAACAGCACCACTGCGTAATCTGGCTTCAAAGTTACAGTTTTAATTTGTTTATTCATCATCATGAAAAAATCCCGAAACTCTATTGGCACGATATCAGGAATGTGATTTCAATCCAGATTGGATATCCAACGATCGCTTTTAGAGAACCCATGTGTGCATGACTGCATGTAAGTGTGTCTGTGACACATGACGGGTCACCCCAAAACCATACTCAATCAAAGCAAGCTCCGCGCGCGAAGCTAGCTAGTGATTGTTCGGTACGGGTTTTGTAATTGTGAATGTGACTTGCTTTGTTGCAAAGAGAGAGATATAGAGAGAAAGAGGAGACAGCAAAGCGACGACTATAAAAATGAAGTGGTTATGAAATTTGATTAGATGAAATTTTTCCCCTTCCCCATGAACTCGTTTTCCAAGAGGGGGAAGAGAAGAGCGATGTGGATAGTGTTTTGGGAGACCTCGACGGTCGATTGTTCTTGTTCGTTTTGTTTTGTTTCTCGAACAGTAACTCGGTCTGCGAGCGGCACCGTCGTCGATGGTGATGGGGGTGGAGTGAAGTTGACCAGCAATGTATGAAACGTGGAGGACGATGTGGTTTTTATGGTAAGTGGTGGTGGTTTTTGGCAGGAAAAGCGAACGAAAGATGAAAATTAGAGATGAGTAACTTGCTACGCTTTTTCATTGGTGTTTCAGTTTGGTGTGTGTGGGTGTGTTTGTGTGACTATGGTGAATGCAGCGACGGGGATGGGGTGGTAAATGAGTTATTTTTACTCTCGGATTAATTCCCTTGTCTGTGAGCTTTGGGATGGGAGGATAATTTAGAAGAATAGGACGATTCTTCTTTGATTAACACGTTTGTGCTTGATTTCGTCGGGTATAGTTAGTCTTATTTGTTATTTTTTTTTGCTTCTTCTGCCGAATGAAAGGGAACCGAAAAGTTACACCGATTTTTTCCACTGTTTTGTAGGCGATCGATACCAATTCTATTTTTATTATTATCATTATTGCTTAATGCAGCACGATCAATTTGGAAGTAGGAGAAAGATGGAGCTTTCCTCTCAATTTGTTAGTTTGTTTTGTTCATCAAAAAAGAGAAACGACACGTCACGACACGTAATAGGGCAATATATGGTGCTGTTGATACATACATAACATACCCCTGACGGGAGCAGCCCCGTCAACTTGCAGTCGCAGATTGGACGCCCGTCGAGAGAATCTCACCGTGTGCCAGTTGTTATCGTTAAGGACACCCTGGCCAGCCAGCAGGTTCTTTTGTTTCCGGACACGTCGGCAAGGATTTTGTGAGGATGTGATTTTTTTTGTTTTGTTCAGAGGGTAAAATGTTGGTTATATGAGAAGAGAAAAATAAGAAACATTTTGAAGTTCTATTCTACTCATGAGCTAGAAGGTTATTGTCAAGGGTGCTTTACGCAAGCTGTAATCTGAACAAAGTTATGTGTAGCATGTGGAGTGAAAGTAAAAATGCGTTACCTTTTCGCGTTCACCTAGTCTTACGTTTGCCCGTATACGACCTGCCACTAATCCAATTTCGAGTCGGTCAGACGAACTGGACTCGGCACTGGTAAGCAGCAGCAGACCGGCGGGACGAGATGTTTTGAAGCGTATAACAAGCTCTTCGGTTTGGGTACGCGTTCCTTGGCTTCCACCGATCCAAATTGCCATATGCTGGGAGCCGTTGAACGCAAGGGTTGCTGACTCGCGGCCACACGTCGGACCAGTGAATAAAGTTGCCGAGCAATCGCACAGCGGTCGGTTCCAGCCTTCCGTGCATTGTCCACCGTTCTGGCAGGGTGACACTGATCCTCCGCACTGGTTTGCTACCACATGGCAGGATGGCTTAATTGCACCTGGAAATAGAAGAAAAAAACCCTAGTCACAAATCGGTTACCGAATTGCTTACGGAAATCTTTCCACCTGAATCCTGCTGTCGCGCGAAAGCGGCAATGTCAATTGGCTTTCCGGTCAGTACCAAATCGCGCAGACATCCAACGAAACCCTGTCGCAAGGTGGCAGTCCATATGGCCGGTGGTATTACCACTTCCGCATAGGGCGGACCGATTCCTCCCAGATACATCGGGCTGTCCAGTTCAAGCTGTGTCGAATCGCCAGGAGTTCGGAAATCGTTCCACTGCCCATCGACTCCCACCTTTCCTTCGCGGCCGTTCCGTCGCAGTGACAGTTCATGCCAGACGCCATCGTCTACCCGTCGTCTAGACGCTCGCACCTTCACCGCACCCGAGCCTAGATCCATGTGGATATAAATGTGGCCGTTAAGCAACTCAACCGCGAAAAAATCCGGCTGTAAGAAACGAGAAACAAAAAAAAATACACACACTCAAATCGCATCACCGAATGCGCGGATGGCGGCACCCCTCTACTTACCCTCGGTTGTCTCGTCACGGTATTTAGGATAATTAATCCGTTCGGTTCATTTGTGCGGAATTTGAACGATAACATGCCTTGCTTCGAGACGTCCCACGGCGGCAGGAGCTGTGTGCGACAAAGCGAAAAAAAGGTAATTAAATTTAAATTTTAAATACGACCATCCTCCCCTTGCTAACGCGTTGCCGCCCTAAAAGCGGGTGAAAATTCCCGGGAGGCTCTCTCTCGCTATAACATTAGTTATTTTTTGTTGTTGCCTACGCTAATGAGTTTAATGTTTGGTCAAATTTCCCAGCCGTGATTATAGGCGGGTGCTGTGGTAAAGTTCCACGGAGGAAAAATTTCGTCGCCGCTTCGTGCGCGCCCCGTGATGCAAATAAGCAATAAGTCCTTTTCGGGTTCCCACGCAATCGGCGGAGGGGAAAGGTCCGTTATTTATTCATGTTCGGAAAAGTTTATGCCGTCGTGCCCCTGCAGGGCGGAACGTAAATGTAATTTTATCTCCCGAAGTGAGAACAGATGTATTTCTACTCCTGGAATCCTCACGGAAAAAAATCATACCGGCAGTGCTTTTCGCTGCTGGCCCATGTCGATTATTCTTCTTCTCGCTCGCTTTCCCCTTCTCGAACCAGGTAGCTTTAGCGTGTAAACATCCGAGCAAATAAATTATTTAACAAAAAGTACTACCGTGGGGTAATTAGCATATATCACAAGTCCCACTAACGGTCGTGCGTCATTGACGCGCTTGTTACTGTGTTCGTGTTAGTCGGAATCGTTGGGTTTGTGCTCGATGTTGTTGTTCTGTTTTCGATGAACGGAATGAATCTACGGTATTTTGTACAGGTAATTTTTTATTCTTTGACAGTTTCTACATTATGAACACTTCGAATATTTTTGATAATTTTTTTCGACATTTTCGGCAACTGTTTCATAACCCATTCTCTTGTGAAATTATCAATTTTATTTCGGAAAACTTACAACTTTGTTCGAATTCGCCAGAAGAGGTCAAAACAGAAAATGATCTCTAATCCCAAAATGAACTCAAATTGTAAAAAAAAAAACGCTTCCAAAGACCAGAAAAATCTAAAGCAGAAAATGATCCAAAATTGGGTTCAGAGTCATTGTGAGAGTCAGAGGCAATTGACTTGAGAAACGCCTAAATACGCTTCTAAAGGCCGGAAAAAAGCGATTTTTACTGTTTGTTTTTTTCTGTATTTACTATTTACTAGAAATTGGATACTTCAATATTTTTGTTTTATTTTACTATTGTCGTATCTGCTGTCTATCAATTTTTACATTATTCTATCGGTTTTTATTCTGTTACAAAATTCCAAAATCAACGTAGAATACCGCGAAAAAACTTCATTTGTAAGACATTTTAAAAATACCCACTAGATACTTTCGAAAAAGCCCATAGAGCAGAGTTTACTCCACTTACGGATAAGGATAAAAATTAAGAAAAATATAAAATATTCTGGTAAAATCAAGGAATTTCGCTCTCTTTCGGAAATTTGATTTTGTTAATTTAATGGACACTCTGAGTATACGATTTGAAAAAGGAGAATCTGTGGAAACAATTCATGAAATAAAGCTGATTTCTCTTGGAAATTATAGTAGAACAAAAATCAGTTTGAAAAATTGAATAAACCATTGACAATCGAGTAGAAAACCACGTAATAAATGCATAAATCCCGAAGTTACGAATTGTTAGAGTGTTTTTGAAGATATCTAATCAATTTTATTCTTCTATTACTTTAGCCTTACCTAGGCTTCTACAAAAATATATTTATCTTCATTTCCTTATTTGAATGAAATTTTTAAATGTTTGACGCTCTTGGGCTTCCTTTGATTAATTAAATCACTATTTCTAAGGAATAATAAACCCCATTCTTCAAAAATTTCAATATTTTTTATTGTTGCCTTCATGGAAATCTAAACCACATTGGGAAAGTTAGAGCGTTTTGAAACGCGTCTCGTTACGGTCGCTTGAAACTTCAGACGCCTGGCAATGGTGTTTTTCAATAAACGACTGTCTATTATATTGACGCTACTAACGAATCACTTTTTCATGTAGAGCGTTTCATTCCGCCTAAAAAATACTACAAGGTATACAGCCCTAGGGTTGTTTGAAATGGTAACGTGAGACTAAGAACTGTAATAAAGAAACATCAATAAATGACGTATAGTGTCGGATAAAACGTTAAGACCATTCTAATGCAAAAAATTCAAATAAGCTTTCAACTGCCAATTCATATATAGTATATGCGAAACTTAGCGGTGAGCACTTATACTAGAATGACAACTTTGAAAACCGAAAGTTTAACGCAATCAAAGCAATCCGTTTTGGCAAGACGCACTGGTAGCTGTCAAAGGTTGAAATCCGGTGCGACAAAATTTAGGACCAGTTTTTCGTTTCAGCTGTTTCGAGTGTTATTCCGATTGATTTTTTGAAGAAAACTGATTATTTCTCGGTGATATTTTGTGTTTTTCAGGTCCTGGTAAGTGATTGTCATATAAACAAGAAGTGTTTGATGTTTAAACTCTCAAATTCCAGTTTCAGTCAACGAAAAATGGGTCGCGCGCAGAATTGCACAGAAACACAGCGGATGGTCATGAGCAAAATGTCCAAGCTAGACAGCAGGCAACGCGAAATCGTAGAGTACTTGGGACGATCCAAAACCTTCGTGTTTAATGCCCTCCACGACCGGAAAAAAATCCGAAACAAGTGGACGCCCAAGGAAAACGACCACGAAGGATGACTCTGCCATAAAACGAGCCTCCAAGAAAGATCCCTTCAAGGCCTCGAAAATGATCCGGGATGAACTGAAGTTGTCCGTGAGTTCCCGGACAATTCAGCGGCGGCTGGCAGAGCAGGGGCAGGCGGTAAAAGCCCCCGGAACGTCCCGACGCTGACGCCGAAGCATCTGAAGGTGCGGTTGAAATTTGCGAAAGAAGTGGTGAAATATTCTGTGGTCGGATGAGACGAAGGTAAACCACATCGGTTCGGACGGAAAAACTTGGGTCCATCGCCCAATAGGCTGCGCTTGAATGCCACAGTATACCACGAAGACATTTAAGCATGGAGGAGGGAACATTATGGTGTGGGGGTGCTTCTCCTGGTACGGGGTTGGCCCCTTGTACTGGGTGGATAAGATTATGGATCAGTACCTCTAATGACACCCCGTTAAGCATACAGACGCGAGGCATACGGACGCAAGGCCGAACGAACGCAAGGCCGAACGAACGCAAGGCCGAACGAACGCATGGCCGAATGGACGCAAGGCCGAATAGACACGAGGCCGAGCATACTATGCCTAACATCGATATGCCTAGCGTTCAAATGCCTCGTGTCCCGTCCCCCTTCGCGTACCTCTACGCCCAAATACTAAGGGATGTTATGCTGCCACATGCCGAATGGGAGATGCCCCTGAAATTGCTGTTCATGCAGAATAACGATCCGAAGCACACCGCCAAGACCGTCAAAAACTGGCTCCAGGAGAACAAAATCGACGTCATGGAGCGCAGTCACCGGATCTGAACTCTATAGAGAACCTATGGGAGATCGTAAAAAGGTCGGTGTACATGGAGAAGTCGAAAAATAAGCAGTAACTGTGGGCTAGGATCCAAGCCCGTTGGTACGCTATCCCGGTCACCACGTGCCAGAAGCTGGTGGAATCCATGCCGAACCGGGTGCGTGGAATCACACGACCAAGTGCTAACCCTAGAAGCTTTTCACGGTATGAATTTCCTTGTTTTATTTTTCTACCTCAAATTTCAAAACCGGTCTTAATTTTCGTTTCGCGTCTTTTAAGTTATTAAGTATGCTTGAAACGTATTTTTCAATGAACGACTATTGTTTGAACTACATATGTTATAAAGTCCTTCGAATAAAATAAATTATTGAAAATTGATTGAAGCATCATTAGCAAGCAGATTAGAATTTTTTCTCAAAGTTTTGTCACTTTCTTTTTTGCTTGTTTTGTCCGACACTGTAGCATTCGAGAAGGGAGAACATTTGAATTTTTGTGACAAAATGTGACGCGGGGGAGCCAAGCTACGTAGCAAATATGATTTATGGTGCGCTCTGCTCCATATATACTGTACGGTACTGTTGCTTTCATCAGCATGTTCTCTTTCAAGACATCAGTTTGTATTATGCTCTAACGGCAGGCTTGGAAATTGTCCAAGAGAAAGGGTTGCTTCAACCTTTTTGCAAAGCCTTTACCTTCGAGACATCAAATTAGTCTAAGTTCATGGAAGCAAACATAAATTGACTTATTGGGACGAGGAGACTCTGTCAATTTCTTTTTGATATTGATATAGAGAAAATCACAGGGAATGGTTGGTGTCTTTTCATGTTGTCTGTGCTAGGAATGCTCGCATGTGATCGGTTTATTGTTCACGTAAATTTGTTCTTGAAACTTTTTATTAATATTTACTGCTAACAATGAGATGATTATTATAACTAGCGTTTCACAAAATTGTCCAACGTTTTTGTTTTTAACCGACGCAACATTTACCAGTTTCATTTTCAATTTTGCAGAATGCATCTTTGATAGAAAACAAAAACGTAGTCCCACGTCAAAAATGAAGAATGTTTGTATCAAAAAAAAAAAAAAAAAAAAACAATTATTCATAAGCATATCGTTAACGGACTAACCAAAATAACTCGGAACTAATTATTTTGACGTAGCACTGCGTCTCTGAGAAAGTTGCTTAACAGGGGTATAAAATACAAAGCTAAAAACTGAATAAAATAGCAAATAGTTTTGACAAATAATTGAAGCAAATAGTTTGACATTACACGCTTCGTAAAATGCCCACTATAAAGCTGCTATACACTTTGACGACGTAAGTTTCGTGTTTTTTTAGTATATTAAGTTTGATTGCCCAACTCTATTAACTCTATTATACTCTATTAAGTATGTTAAGTTTGATTGCCCTACTCTATATATTATTGCGAAATTTTTCGAGGAGCTCGGGAATCCTGGATATCAATATTATAAAAAGGGACACAGACTCGACTGAGTCATACAAAATTTTCCTCCCCATCCTGTTTCATAGCCTGAGGCCGTTACAGGAAGCCTTTGTTCTGACCAAGCTCTTCTGATCCCGAAAAATAAACGATCGTAAATTTTTTTCGAACTAAAGCCAACTGTTTTTTTTTTCAGGACACCCAAAAATTTTCAATTGAATGTTACAGAACACTTTCATCGAACAGGATTCAGTTTCACCCACCCGGTGCAGTGGTATTCTGCTTACAACTGTGTTCCAGCAACCATCATTATTAGTTTCGAATGACTTCAAGTAAATTGGGTTGTTCTTATACTCACGGACTTCTGATTTTTATATATCAGGTAAAAGCGTGTAATTTTCTGGGCAAAACGTGATTTTTAAAAATTTTGTATCATCGTCCTTCGTTTTATAAATGAAAAATAAAAATCGCACCAACTCGCTACAATAACAGTTGGTATATGGTATATACCTAATTAAACAACGCTTCCCTTCAAGGTTACCATTTGATAAGAAAGCGAGTTGAAAGAAAATCACATCTGCAATTTGCCGCTTCACGCCATCAAATTATTTACACCAATCGAGTGTATTTCCGATCCTATTGCAAGATATACATAACAGGTTGACGGAATTCTACGTTAACCTTGCGCTTGTGTCTTATAAACAACCTCTTCAACTATTTTATAACTATTTCTCGAGTTCGTCGAAAGACATTGTCGAACATGAAAATATTTTTATTGTTTTGTAATAGTAGAAAAAGTTGAGTTGTCAGCGATGAACCACCGGGTGAGATTGTTAATAAGTCTACCATTTTGTTTTATTTATTACAGGAAAAAAAGTATTTCTCTTGCCTATGCTTACCTTTAAAAAAATGCAAAAGCTTATTTCTATGTCGCTTTCGTTACCTCGAAAAATTGTAGAAGAACCTAGCACCACTAATGAGGGAAAAATATCTTTTATATTCATCAAAGCAAGCATTTGAGGAAAACCAGTGATAAAGTTTGCAGAACTTATTGATAATATTATCCTATGTGAATAACAGGGTCTGAGGTCAAAAAAGTCTATTTGAATACAATTTAAATTGTTGAATGGCGCTTCAGGGTGAATTTAAAAATTTTTTTTTTATTATGCCACTGTTTTGTGAATAATCGGATTATTTTATACGGATATTGAATCATCAATAAACAAGTCGGAAAATTTCGAACAGAAACTCTAGCACCTGAAGCGTCTTAGTTTTGTTTTTCTCTGACGCTAACTGTTGATTCCTACTTCGAGCTTTTGATCTTTTCTATCGTAGGTATGTGCTTCTTAATTTCATCGGAAGTAATAACAAAATTGCGACTTTTCCTCAGACTGATTCGAGTGCCGGAAGAAAGTCGAACAAGATGAGCTCACGTATATTAGAAAAAGGGAAACATGTATGATGAAGATGTCACTGACTAAACACGAAGCTTACAAGCATTACAAGGACAGGAACAAAAGGTATTTGATGTTATAATTTATTTTTGTGGGAAATAATTTTCCAAGGGCAAAAAAAGTTATCGGAAAGGAAGTAAAATGCCAATCTGGTTGAAAGCCCAGTTTCGTCCGTTTCCACTTCAAAGTGGGTTTTTTGTTCATTCGATAGAGCTGTTTTTTTTTCTGTTTCCTGCAATCAATGCATTATCCTTTCTTTGTTGTGGTTTGTGGCTGTCCGCGTACTATCAAGTAAGTACCCCGTTAAACAACTGTGACTTCGGTTCGCTTGTGCAGTGAGCACCAGAGTGGGCGGTCACGAATATATCTGATGTACCGCTTTTCCTGGTTAATTTAAGCGGCTTTGGGTGAAACCAAAATACAGACATTCGTCACCGGAAAGGGTAATGTGATTTTTTTTTTTTTTTTTAAGAGAAGTCGTGGTTCGTGTGTGGTGTGTGTGTGTGTGACTTCTGTTTTGTGGTTTCGTATATAGTCGAACAGCAGAAAAGTTTTTTGATAAGCTAGATGACTTTTTCAAGAATACTCCAGCCGGTTGGGAAAAGTTTTTTAATTTAAGTTACATCTAATTACTTGCAAAAGGTGGCCTCGCCCGGCCTGCGCGGGACTATCGAATGTCTAATTGAATTCGGACACTAAAATGAACCCAAAAACCCACTCCTATTCGTTTCGACAAAGGGGAAGATTTTCCACTAGTCGATGCCAGATTCAAGCCCAGGGTGAGGGGGAAAAGTTTCAGTCGAAACGTGGCCGTGGTTGGTGAGAATCTGATAACGAATAAGACTGTGCAAACAAGTACGGAATGAATGTATGCAATACAGCTTAGTTTGCATACGGTGATAAAGTAAATCCTGCTATATTGCGAGGTATTTTACACCGTGGAGTAACACGCAGAGAACGGGTCCAGAGGGGTATATAAATTTTACCGCTAGATGGCGAGTTAGTATATGTATCTCCTTGTGCCCAGGCGGGAAAGTGGCGTTTCATAGAACCTGTGCAAACACGGTTTGTTGCGTTTCGAACGGACGGCGGTTGGATAGGGGGAAGAAGTGTTGGAATGAATTTTCCTGACATAAATTCCTAAAGAGATCGGAGATTCCGACAAGGTTCTATCGCCCACCGCCCGAGGGTTGTTATCACATCGAGACAATCCTTCGTTCTGACTGTTGCGGTTTGCTAGAGTTTGGTTTCGGAGTGTGGTTTATAAATTATAACGATGGTAGCAGACTGATAAAACTGCCGCAGTTGCTTTGCGAAAGTGATTTCGCTTATCGAATCTCAATTTCGCTCTGATTTCGGTTTTAACGCAGGAGTGGGATTGTCGGTGGACGATAGAATATCAAACATTGGTATCCTTTCGAAACGGTTCAGTGTTCAGGGAAAAGTTTTCTTCGTAATAATGTGACATTTTGCGACGAATCACTTGGGGGCGTTTCGATTGCTGGAATCAAACTGTATCAAACTTACCAGATAAGATTCACGGGTGGTAAACGTCACAGGATCCTGGGGGTCACCACTAGGGCACTGATAGTCGACGCGTCCTGCCACTTGGATCAATTTAGAGCCAGTCCGGGCCAAATCAATCAAATTTAATCGTAATGTGTCTGCTGAGAATTCCACCTGAAAGTAGAAGGAAATTCCAATAACAACTGTTATCAGACTGCGCTCATCATGCAATGTGTTATTTCGGCACCGTACCTTACGAAGGCAACCGACAAAGTTGTTGTGGACGCGGGCTCCAAGTAGTGCCCTCGGGTTTACTGCGCCTCCCACGTAGACGCGTGATGACGATAGCATTGTAAACTTCCCGGCAATGTGCGAATGGTCAGTGTAGACATCATCCACCACGGCTACCAGCTGCTCGTAAAATGGGGGAGAGAGAGAGAAAAGAAGGAAAAAAAAGAGCAAATAAGTTTCCGGTTTTTGCTGTCTGAATGGTAAAACTTTTTCCCTTCCGAAAATTGCGCTCAGTTCCGGAAAGCTCTTTTTGCTGCGCTCATTAAAACGGTCCGGCAATGGAAAGAACTTGCAGCCTGTGCTGTACCCAAAGATCTTTCGAGGCCGTAAGGTGTGTTTCCAGGAGAAATTTCTTTCACCTAATTTATGATGTTATTTGCATTTTAATTCACTTTATCAAAAAAGAGAAAAGCAACTGAAATCCGGATTATACCGCGAGAGGGGTTTGGTACCGCAGCATAATGCACTGTTATACGGCCCTTAAGCGAAAAAAAACTTTGCACTTCCTTTCGACCGAGTTAACTTAGTTACGGAAGGGTCGACATTTTCTTGCATTTTTTCCGGGCAAAAAAAAAAGACCGCTCGCTTCCATCGAATCTACACCTGATGGAGACGCACGGTATTTGGTTCTCTTTACCGGCTGCAACTTTAGTTAAACGAAACATTTTTGAGCGCGCGCTGTATTGTACGAATAACCATTGAAACGAAAATCTAATTAGATCTGTTGGAAGCAGCAACGACACTTTTACCACAAGCGGTGTTGTTTCATTTGCAGCTTGATAAAGTAAGCATAAAAGCGAGAACGTTAAAACGGTTGTCGTGTTAACGGTTGATTATTGGCAACGATGAAATGCTAGTCAACGAATGGCATTTTTACGATTTGGTTGTGTTTTGAAATCTCAATTATTTTCCTTGTGTCTTGCCAAAGTTTTTAATACGAGTTAAATCGCCAGTCGCATCATCATGCGGATTACGGAATGTTCATCAGCGTTAGTAAAAAGATAGCTGAGCAATCTTAATATAATTTTTTCATTGTCATTTTTGATTTGACAGAAACTTTGCACAGATGTCCTCATGGGCTAAAGATTTCATTTTGTATTATTGGTTTTTTTGAATCACGGCTAATTTGTGAAAAGGGTTGAATCACGGCTAATTTGTGAAAAGGGTTGTTACTTTTGTGCAACATTGTATTACTTTTCGTGTCTTATGACCGCGCATTAGACACAAAAAGTTATAACCAAAATGTAACAAAATATACGACGGCTACACGCTGGTATGTGTTTCTGCAGGGGAACAACAACCAAAGGCACTTTACGAATCGTGATTTGTTTTTAAGGCGCATATGAAGTCTTTGAAATTATCAATGTTTGCTAACTGCACGACAGAGAACAAATGATACCTGGCAGCTCTTGTCATATTTTCAATCAATGCGAATGCGTAGGACGAACGAACTAATATTCGCACACTGCATGAATTGGAAATGGAAGAAACTAGTAACATGTGCAATATATGACAGTATATGTTATTACAAGACTGGAAAAGAATTTTATCGCTCTTCAAGTAATAAATTTGTTATCAAAGGGGGAATTTTTCGTTGTTATAACAAAAAAATATATATAAAATAATTATCTACGAAAACTCCTTCCTTTTCATCATATAAACTCCAAAAGACTAGCTAAACATTGATATCACGAAGAAATATAAAAGTACGAAAATGGTCAGAAAAGGCAAAATAGAGAATGATCTCAAATTGAGCTTAGAATCGTCGAAAAGTGCTCATAAAGGCCAAAATAAAAAATGGTCCCAAATTGCGCTCAAAATCGTAGAAAAGTGCCAGTAAAGGCCGAAATAGAAAATGATTCCAAATTGAGCTCAGTATCGTCGAAGAGTGCTTTTAAGGGCCAGCGAAGGCCAAAATAGAAAATGATCCCAAATTGAGCTCAGAATAATCGAAAAGTGCTTCTGCAGGCCAGAAAAGGCCAAAAAGGAAAATGATCCCAAACTGAGTTCAAAATCATCGAAAAGTGCTTCTAAGGACTAGAAATATCCAAAATAGAGAATGATCCCAAATTGAGTTCAAAATCGTCCAAAAGTGATTCTAAAAGCCAAAAAGGGCCAAAATAGAAAATGATCCCAAATTGAACTCAGAATCGTAGAAAAGTGCTTTAGAAGGTCAAAATAGAAAATGATCCCAAATTGAGTTCAGAATCGACAGAATGTGCTTCCAAAATCTAAAATAGGCTAAAATAGAAAATGATCCCAAATTGAGCTCAGAATCATCGAGAACTGCTTCTAAAGGCCAGAAAAGGTCAAAATAGAAAATAATTCCAAACTGAGCTCAGAATCGTCGAAAAGACCAAAACAGAGAATAACCCCGAATTGAGCTCAGAATCGTCGTAAATTGCTTCCAAGGGTCAGAAAAGGCCAAAATAGAAAATGATCCCAAATTGAGCTCAGAATCGTCGAAAAGTGCTTCTGAGGGCCAGAAAAGACCAAAATAGAAAATGATCCCAAATTGAGCTCAGAATCGTCGAAAAGTGCTTCTGAAGGCTAGAAATGTCCAAGATAGAAAATGATCCCAAATTGAGCTCAAAATCGTCGAAAAGTGCTTCTAAAGGCCAAAAAAGGCCAAAATAGAAAACGATCCCAAATTAAGCTAAAAATGGCCGCAAACCCTTTCTAAAGGCCAGAAAAGGCCAAAATAGAAAACGATCCCAAATTAAGCTAAAAATGGCCGAAACCCCTTTCTAAAGGCCAGAATGAGCCGTAATAGAAAATGATCCAAAATTGAGCTCAAAATCGTCGAAAAGTTCTTCTAAAGGCCAGAAAAGGACAAAATAGAAAATGATCCCAAACTGAGCTCAGAATCGTCGGAAAGGCCAAAACAGAGAATAATCCCGAATTGAGCTCAGAATCGTCGAAAATTGCTTCCAAGGGTCAGAAAAGGCCAAAATAGAAAATGATCCCAAACTGAGCTCAGAATCGTCGAAAAGTGCTTCTGAGGGCCAGAAAAGACCAAAATAGAAAATGATCCCAAATTGAGCTCAGAATCGTTGAAAAGTGCTTCCAAAGGCCAGAAAAGACCGAAATAGAAAACGATCCCAAATTGAGCTCAAAATCGTCGAAAAGTGCTTCTAAAGGCCAGAAAAGGCCAAAATAGAAAACGATCCCAAATTAAGCTAAAAATGGCCGAAACCCCTTTCTAAAGGCCAGAATGAGCCGTAATAGAAAATGATCCAAAATTGAGCTCAAAATCGTCGAAAAGTTCTTCTAAAGGCCAGAAAAGGACAAAATAGAAAATGATCCCAAACTGAGCTCAGAATCGTCGGAAAGGCCAAAACAGAGAATAATCCCGAATTGAGCTCAGAATCGTCGAAAATTGCTTCCAAGGGTCAGAAAAGGCCAAAATAGAAAATGATCCCAAACTGAGCTCAGAATCGTCGAAAAGTGCTTCTGAGGGCCAGAAAAGACCAAAATAGAAAATGATCCCAAATTGAGCTCAGAATCGTTGAAAAGTGCTTCCAAAGGCCAGAAAAGACCGAAATAGAAAACGATCCCAAATTGAGCTCAAAATCGTCGAAAAGTGCTTCTAAAGGCCAGAAAAGGCCAAAATAGAAAACGATCCCAAATTAAGCTAAAAATGGCCGAAAACCCTTTCTAAAGGCCAGAACAGGCCGTAATAGAAAATGATCCAAAATTGAGCTCAAAATCGTCGAAAAGTTCTTCTAAAGGCCAGAAAAGACCAAAATAGAAAATGATCCCAAACTGAGCTCAGAATCGTCGAAAAGTGCTTCTGAGGGCTAGAAATGTCCAAGATAGAAAATGATCCCAAATTGAGCTCAAAATCGTCGAAAAGTGCTTCTAAAGGCCAGAAAAGGCCAAAATAGAAAACGATCCCAAAATAAGCTAAAAATGCCCGAAAACCCTTTCTAAAGGCCAGAATGAGCCGTAATAGAAAATGATCCAAAATTGAGCTCAAAATCGTCGAAAAGTTCTTCTAAAGGCCAGAAAAGGACAAAATAGAAAATGATCCCAAACTGAGCTCAGAATCGTCGAAAAGGCCAAAACAGAGAATAATCCCGAATTGAGCTCAGAATCGTCGAAAATTGCTTCCAAGGGTCAGAAAAGGCCAAAATAGAAAATGATCCCAAATTGAGCTCAGAATCGTCGAAAAGTGCTTCTGAGGGCCAGAAAAGACCGAAATAGAAAATGATCCCAAATTGAGCTCAGAATCGTCGAAAAGTGCTTCTAAAGGCCAGAAAAGGCCAAAATAGAAAACGATCCCAAATTAAGCTAAAAATGGCCGAAAACCCTTTCTAAAGGCCAGAATAGGCCGAAATAGAAAATGATCCAAAATTGAGCTCAAAATCGTCGAAAAGTTCTTCTAAAGGCCAGAAAAGGCCAAAATAGAAAACGATCCCAAATTAAGCTAAAAATGGCCGAAAACCCTTTCTAAAGGCCAGAATAGGCCGTAATAGAAAATGATCCAAAATTGAGCTCAAAATCGTCGAAAAGTTCTTCTAAAGGCCAGAAAAGACCAAAATAGAAAATGATCCCAAACTGAGCTCAGAATCGTCGAAAAGTGCTTCTGAGGGCTAGAAATGTCCAAAATAGAAAATGATCCCAAATTGAGCTCAAAATCGTCGAAAAGTGCTTCTAAAGGCCAGAAAAGGCCAAAATAGAAAACGATCCCAAATTAAGCTAAAATGGCCGAAAACCCTTTCTAAAGGCCAGAAAAGGCCAAAATAGAAAATGATCCCAAATTGAGCTCAGAATGGCCGAAAACCCCTTCTGAAGGCCAGAAAAGGCAAAAATAGAAAATTATCCCAAATTGAGCTCAAAATCGTCGAAAAGTGCTTCTAAAGGCCAGAAAAGGCCAAAATAGAAAACGATCCCAAATTAAGCTAAAAATGGCCGAAAACCCTTTCTAAAGGCCAGAATAGGCCGTAATAGAAAATGATCCAAAATTGAGCTCAAAATCGTCGAAAAGTGCTTCTAAAGGCCAGAAAAGGACAAAATAGAAAATGATCCTAAACTGAGCTCAGAATCGTCGAAAAGGCCAAAACAGAGAATAATCCCGAATTGAGCTCAGAATCGTCGAAAATTGCTTCCAAGGGTCAGAAAAGGCCAAAATAGAAAATGATCCCAAATTGAGCTCAGAATCGTCGAAAAGTGCTTCTGAGGGCCAGAAAAGACCAAAATAGAAAATGATCCCAAATTGAGCTCAGAATCGTTGAAAAGTGCTTCCAAAGGCCAGAAAAGACCAGAATAGAAAATGATCCCAAATTGAGCTCAGAATCGTCGAGAAGTGCTACTAAGGGCCAGAAAAGGCCAAAATAGAAAACGATCCCAAATTAAGCTTAAAATGGCCGAAACCCCTTTCTAAAGGCCAGAAAAGGCCAAAATAGAAAATGATCCCGAATTGAGCTCAGAATGGCCGAAAACCCCTTCTGAAGGCCAGAAAATACCAAAATAGAAAATGATCCCAAATTGAGCTCAAAATCGTCGAAAAGTGCTTCTTAAGGCCAGAAAAGGCCAAAATAGAAAACGATCCCAAATTAAGCTAAATATGGCCGAAAACCCTTTCTAAAGGCCAGAATAGGCCGAAATAAAATATGATCTAAAATTGAGCTCTTAATCGTCGAAAAGTGCTTCTAAAGGCCAGAAAAGGACAAAATAGAAAATGATCCCAAACTGAGCTCAGAATCGTCGAAAAGGCCAAAACATAGAATAATCCCGAATTGAGCTCAGAATCGTCGAAAATTGCTTCCAAGGGTCAGAAAAGGCCACAATAGAAAATGATCCCAAATTGAGCTCAGAATCGTCGAAAAGTGCTTCTGAGGGCTAGAAATGTCCAAGATAGAAAATGATCCCAAATTGAGCTGTAAATCGTCGAAAAGTGCTTCTAAAGGCCAGAAAAGGCCAAAATAGAAAACGATCCCAAATTAGGCTAAAAATGGCCGAAAACCCTTTCTAAAGGCCAGAAAAGGCCAAAATAGAAAATGATCCCAAATTGAGCTCAGAATGGCCGAAAACCCCTTCTGAAGGCCAGAAAAGGCAAAAATAGGAAATTATCCCAAATTGAGCTCAAAATCGTCGAAAAGTGCTTCTAAAGGCCAGAAAAGGCCAAAATAGAAAACGATCCCAAATTAAGCTAGAAATGGCCGAAAACCCTTTAAAGGCCAGAAAAGGCCGTAATAGAAAATGATTAAAAATTTAGCTCAAAATCGTCGAAAAGTGCTTCTAAAGGCCAGAAAAGGACAAAATAGAAAATGATCCCAAACTGAGCTCAGAATCGTCGAAAAGGCCAAAACAGAGAATAATCCCGAATTGAGCTCAGAATCGTCGAAAAGTGCTTCTGAGGGCCAGAAAAGACCAAAATAGAAAATGATCCCAAATTGAGCTCAGAATCGTTGAAAAGTGCTTCCAAAGGCCAGAAAAGGCCAAAATAGAAAATGATCCCAAATTGAGCTCAAAATCGTCGAAAAAAGCTTCTAAAGGCCAGAAATGGCCAAAATAGAAAACGATCCCAAATTAAGCTAAAAATGGCCGAAACCCCTTTCTAAAGGCCAGAAAAGGCCAAAATAGAAAATGATCCCAAATTGAGCTTAGAATGGCCGAAAACCCTTTCTGAAGGCCAGAAAATACTAAAATAGAAAATGATCCCAAATTGGGCTCAAAATCGTCGAAAAGTGCTTCTAAAGGCCAGAAAAGGCCAAAATAGAAAACGATCCCAAATTAAGCGAGAAATGGCCGAAAACCCTTTCTAAAGGCCAGAATAGGCCGTAATAGAAAATGATCCAAAATTGAGCTCAAAATCGTCGAAAAGTTCTTCTAAAGGCCAGAAAAGGACAAAATAGAAAATGATCCCAAACTGAGCTCAGAATCGTCGAAAAGGCCAAAACAGAGAATAATCCCGAATTGAGCTCAGAATCGTCGAAAATTGCTTCCAAGGGTCAGAAAAGGCCAAAATAGAAAATGATCCCAAATTGAGCTCAGAATCGTTGAAAAGTGCTTCCAAAGGCCAGAAAAGACCAAAATAGAAAATGATCCCAAATTGAGCTCAGAATCGTCGAAAAGTGCTCCTGAGGGCCAGAAAAGTCCAAGATAGAAAATCATCCCAAATTGAGCTCAGAATCGTCGAGAAGTGCTAAAGGCCAGAATAGGCCAAAATAGAAAACGATCCCAAATTGAGCTAAAAATGGCCGAAAACCCTTTCTAAAGGCCAGAAAAGGCCAAAATAGAAAATGATCCCAAATTGAGCTCAGAACGGCCGAAAACCCCTTCTGAAGGCCAGAAAATACAAAAATAGAAAATGATCCCAAATTGAGCTCAAAATCGTCGAAAAGTGCTTCTAAAGGCCAGAAAAGGCCAAAATAGAAAACGATCCCAAATTAAGCTAGAAATGGCCGAAAACCCTTTCTAAAGGCCAGAATAGGCCGTAATAGAAAATGATCCAAAATTGAGCTCAAAATCGTCGAAAAGTTCTTCTAAAGGCCAGAAAAGGACAAAATAGAAAATGATCCCAAACTGAGCTCAGAATCGTCGAAAAGGCCAAAACAGAGAATAATCCCGAATTGAGCTCAGAATCGTCGAAAATTGCTTCCAAGGGTCAGAAAAGGCCACAATAGAAAATGATCCCAAATTGAGCTCAGAATCGTCGAAAAGTGCTTCTGAGGGCTAGAAATGTCCAAGATAGAAAATGATCCCAAATTGAGCTGTAAATCGTCGAAAAGTGCTTCTAAAGGCCAGAAAAGGCCAAAATAGAAAACGATCCCAAATTAGGCTAAAAATGGCCGAAAACCCTTTCTAAAGGCCAGAAAAGGCCAAAATAGAAAATGATCCCAAATTGAGCTCAGAATGGCCGAAAACCCCTTCTGAAGGCCAGAAAAGGCAAAAATAGAAAATTATCCCAAATTGAGCTCAAAATCGTCGAAAAGTGCTTCTAAAGGCCAGAAAAGGCCAAAATAGAAAACGATCCCAAATTAAGCTAGAAATGGCCGAAAACCCTTTAAAGGCCAGAATAGGCCGTAATAGAAAATGATTAAAAATTTAGCTCAAAATCGTCGAAAAGTGCTTCTAAAGGCCAGAAAAGGACAAAATAGAAAATGATCCCAAACTGAGCTCAGAATCGTCGAAAAGGCCAAAACAGAGAATAATCCCGAATTGAGCTCAGAATCGTCGAAAAGTGCTTCTGAGGGCCAGAAAAGACCAAAATAGAAAATGATCCCAAATTGAGCTCAGAATCGTTGAAAAGTGCTTCCAAAGGCCAGAAAAGGCCAAAATAGAAAATGATCCCAAATTGAGCTCAAAATCGTCGAAAAGTGCTTCTAAAGGCCAGAAAAGGCCAAAATAGAAAACGATCCCAAATTAAGCTAGAAATGGCCGAAAACCCTTTCTAAAGGCCAGAATAGGCCGTAATAGAAAATGATCCAAAATTGAGCTCAAAATCGTCGAAAAGTTCTTCTAAAGGCCAGAAAAGGACAAAATAGAAAATGATCCCAAACTGAGCTCAGAATCGTTGAAAAGTGCTTCCAAAGGCCAGAAAAGACCAAAATAGAAAATGCCCAAATTGAGCTCAGAATTGTCAAAAAGTGCTTTTGAAGGCCGAAATAGAAAATTATACCAAATTAAGCTGAGAATCGTCGAGAAGTGCTTTTGAAGGATAGAAAAGGCCAAAATAGAAAATGATCCCAATCTGAGCTCAGAACCGTCGATAAGTGCTGCTAAAGGCCAAAATAGAAAATGATTTCAAATTGAGCTCAGAATTGTCGAAAAGTGCTTTTAAAGGCCGAAATAGAAAATTATACCAAATTAAGCTGAGAATCGTCGAGAAGTGCTTTTGAAGGATAGAAAAGGCCAAAATAGAAAATGATCCCAAACTGAGTTCAGAACCGTCGATAAGTACTGCTAAAGGCCAAAATAGATAATGATATCAAATTGAGCTCAAAACCGTCTAAATATGCTTCTAAATGCCAGAAAGGGCCAGAAAAGACCAAAATAGAAAATGATCCCAAATTGAGCTCTGAATCGTCGAGAAGTGCTTCCAAAGGCCAGAGAAGGCCGAATTAGAAAATGATCCTAAATTGAGCTCTGAATCGTCGAGAAGTGCTTTCAAAGGCCAGAAAAGGCCAAAATAGAAATTGATTCCAAATTGAGCTCAGAATCGTCGAAAAGTGATTCAAAAAGGTCAAAAAAGCCAAAATAGAAAATAATCCCAAATTGAGCTCATAACCGTCAAAAATTACTTCTAAAGGCCAGAAAAACTCAAAATATAAAATAATCCCAAATTGAGCTCAGAATCGCCGAAAAGTGCCTTCAAAGGCCAGAAAAGGGTAAAATAGAAAATTATTTAAAATTGAGCTAAGAATCGTCGAAATTTTCTAATTCTATTCTATTCTAAAAGCCAGAAAAAGTCAATATAGAAAATTATCCTTAATTTGTTTTTTTATAATAATGTGAATTGGTTTCTTCCTTTGGTGGTATGGAATTTAAATTATAATTTTTTAAGTAGCGTGTGTTAGCGAATTTTGCACTTGGAATTTTCGAACTAGGACTTTTAAACACGAATTGTTGATTCCTGAATTAATAGTTTTAAACTCGGATGTTTTATAGAAATGAAAATTAGAAGTTTTAGATTCTGCGTAGTGAATGTTGTAGGGTTTGAATTTTAATCAAAATTTTCTTAGAAAACAATCATTGTCTTTCATTTTTATGCTACATTGATTGTATTTTTGATTGCTTGCTGATTTACCTTTTTGATTTTTCGACCCTTTTATTTCTGGTCTTTCTTCAAGGTTCTTTTCCACGAATCTTTTCATATCAGACAAAACGAGATCAATCCTGCATATTACAGCAGCTGCTTTATCCTCTCAAACTTTTGTTATTTCATTGTGATGCTCCATCAGGTAGTATTAACATGAGCTTCTGTTATTCGGTTCGCCGCGCCTTGTTGATTCAAAGGCACCTTTTACCACTCTAACCATGTCGCACGTGGGAATTCCACAAATACGCCACAAAAATAATAAACAAATTACTTGTTGAATCCCTTGAAATTTGATTCTCACTTTACCCCCCCCCCCCCTCTCCTCCAACACAGTTGTTTCGATCGATGGACGGGGTTTGTGTGGTTTTCCAGTGAAATTTGCGAACAAGTCATCACGAATTTCAACCCACGTTCGCCTGCCGACTGCGGCAGGAAACGGATCCGACAAATGAGACTAATTTTGCTTGGGTAAGTCGTCTGCTGTGTTCCCCCACCCCCGCTTTTAGCGTCGTCTGTCGTCTAGCTCTCTAGGTCAGCAAAAAATAAAAAGCCATCGCCCTTTTACCATTCCCTTCCTCCCTCATGACCAAGTGATGTGACTGTCGAATCCCACCCGAGACGGGAACATTGTTGCAAAAGGTTACCCATGTGAGCTCTCGACAGGCCTTTGACACCGGCTGTCCATTGTTAGCGGGATTTTTTTTGTTCATTTCGGCTGAAAGTCGTGCGACACAGGGCATATTGAAGCAGCGGCAGAGTCACACGCTGTTGGCTGACAGAAATGGTTTTGTCGGATCAATGAACAGCTCACTTCAAGAGGAGGATGGAGGGGGGAGGGGTGGGGGCGTGAAGTGAAGTGAAGCATCGTTGTTATTTTCTAAAGTGCCATCTTAGCACACGATCATCGAAGAAGAAGGTGATCAAAGACAGGCAGTTCTGGTTCTGGGTTAAAAACTCGGTAGCTAGAATCTTGTAAAATAGAAGAAAAGCTTTCTTCTGCTAATAATGGGTGGTTTTTCTCGTACTTCGTTCTATGGTAGCGTTAGTTCCACTCCACACTGCACTGGTTGTTGTTTCGACGTTAATGTCATCTGACAGTTGAAACACCCCACAGTAGGGCACCTAATGAAGTAGCGCACGCAACGCGCCTTCGATTGGGTGGAATTTGGTACAGATAAAGTGGCGTGAATGTTTAGTTCAATCATTCGTTGGCTTTCACTAAACGGTTCGAGAACAACGGCATGGCGGAACGCAATTGCCGATTGAGCTAACGAATGATGAGCTGCTAATTGGAATCCAGTTTTCTCATTAGGTTTTTTTTCTCTTCGGTTGAAGCGTGCGTGTGTCTGAATGAGAAATGAGAATTTAATCAACCACTGTTGCGTGGGAAGCGGTTTCGGATGGAGTAATGAATGACAAGCGACAAAGACGGCTTTTCTCTTCTCCGCCCGCTGCTAAATGGCAATGTCAGACTGTTGACTATGAGTGACTCTTACCATACAACTGTTGAATCTATTGTTATACCTATAGAAAAGCAACGCAGTGAACTTTCCGGATCGAACGTGAAGCATAAAGGAAACAGTTTTTTTTCCACCTACAATTGACGTAACAAGCCAGCAGGATGCAATTAAATAAAGTTTTCCCCCCTCAGCTTGGGGAAGGCATGAGCAAAACTTACCCTGCAGAAGCTGGTAATCGATGAAATCTGTTTGGTTTCATTCGTCGTGGTAACAGGCAGAAGGAAAAGCAAGAGAGAAGTGAGTGAAAAAAAAAACAACGACGGGAAAATCATTCATCAAATTTTCATCACATTCCTCTCTCTCTCTATTTCTCTGTTGCGGGCACGATGTTTATTTCAGTGCCGCCTCTTACCTCTTGTATCCGCCGGTGGACTGTCACCTTGTGCCACTGGTGGTCATCGAAGCGAACCCGGGCCGGCTTGATGTGCATCTCCTGTTTGCCATTCGACAGTCCCATCGTGAGTGACACGCCACCGTCTCGCAGTGCCAGATTCAGGTAGTCCGTTCCGTGACCTTTCGAGGAGGCGATGACGTCCGAGAACGAAAACAAAATGGAAAGAAATTGGATGAAATGATTGATTAACAGGTGATGTTTTTTGTGTGGAGTAATTTTTAGAAAGTTTACGTTAAATGGAGCGTTGCTCTATTGCAAGGATGTTTTGTCGCCTCAGGGCAAACCTATAGAACTAAATGCCACTTATTTTCTTTCTATTATGAGCAAACAATCGTTTCGGTGTCTCTTTCGCACATTGTTTTCAGGAGAGCAAAAAACGTGATGAAAAATGTTTTACATTTTTTGAAAATAATACCTCAATAGATAATTTTCAGATAAATAGTGCGTGGTCCTGCCATCCAATTTTCAATATCTTTGCACGATGGAGAATCTAATTAAGCAATATTCTTACACGGTGTTGCCATCTAGTTTTCATTTTTATCTGGCGGATTATGCACGGTGAATTGATTTTGCTAATAACCAGTTTTATGTACATTTAAGTCATCAGATGGCAGCACTCACCGTCGTGAAGGTGTCGTGGGCAAAATATATGAAAAAACTGGAAATCAGGTATCTTGTTCTAGTCATCTTTGTTATGAGTCATTATGTGCTGCCTGCTTTTTTTTTTCTAATCATGACTATTTTTTTATAAAGGGCCTGTGTAAATATGATATTGATAATTACCATCATATTTAGTCGCCATGGGCATTCCACAACTCATCTATTGCTCAGAGTTACTAATATGATACGAGCTAACAAATCTGAAGGTTATTCCACTGGAGCTGCTCTTTTAGACATAGAAAAAGCATTCGACAGTGTTTGGCATAAAGGTTTGATTGCGAAATTGCAATCTTTTAATTTTCCAATTTTCCTAATCAAAATTTTAAAAAATTATCTTACTGATCAAACTCTGCAGGTTGTCTATCAGAATTCAAAATCTGATAGATTTCCTGTCAGAGCAGGTGTACCTCAAGGTTCAGTCTTGGGTCCAGTCCTGTACAACATATTCACTTCAGATCTTCCTGATTTGCCTCCAGGATGCACAAAGTCATTGTTCTGCGATGACACAAGCATTTCCGTAAAAGGAAAAAGTCTTCGTGTCATATGCAGTCGATTGCAGAAAAGTTTAGATATTTTTTCTTCCTACTTGCAAAAGTGGAAAATCTCTCCCAATGCTTCTAAAACTCAAATGATAATTTTTCCGCATAAGCCTAGGGCTTCTTTCCTCAAGCCAAACAATAATCACGTTGTCAAGATGAATGGGGTAATTTTAAGTTGGTCTGACAAGGTTAAGTACTTGGGACTAATTTATGATAAAAAACTTATTTTCAAAGAGCACATTGAGAGTATACAAGCCAAGTGCATCAAATATACGAGATGTTTATATCCTCTCATTAACAGGAATTCTAAACTTTGTTTAAAGAACAAACTTTTGATTTACAAACAAATTTTTAGACCAGCAATGCTTTATGCTGTACCGATCTGGTCAAATTGCTGTTCAATAAGGAAGAAAACGCTCCAAAGGATTCAGAATAAAATTCTGAAAATGATTATGAAGCGTCCTCCTTGGTTTGGTACACTCGAATTACATAGACTTACTGGTGTTGAACCATTAGAAGCTATGTCAAATAAAATTATTAACAATTTTCGACAAAAATCGTTGCAATCCTCAATTGCTACGATAAGCTCTCTTTATGGCCAATAAGTTAGCAATTAAGTTAGTTGTAAGTTTACTTCCCCTTTTCTGACAAGTAGGTTTAAATCCCTACGAATGATAAGTCCTAATTGCGAAAGCAAACAAATCCTAACAATTAAAATTACAAATTTCTAACAGTGTTGAGAAGTCACCATTTGTGATTGGACACACATACTCATTATTTACTAATATTTATCATAAATACTTAAGCTACTAACAAATCCTCCCTTAAAAAAAAAAAACCATCATATTTAGAGTCAGAACGTTTCATTTGATCGGTATGAATCGGTATCGGTATGTCTTAAAAAAATAACATATACACCATATAAATTATTCAATGAAAAAGACAAAAATATAGGGTATCGAACGTCTTCGTCAGTGGTTTTTTTCGGCCCCCTTTTGCATTAGATTGCTGCAGAAAAAATTACCGAAGAAAACCACTGACGAAGACGTTCGATACCCTATTAAAAAAAAAAACCCAAAAATAAAATTATGGATCAAATACCGCACTTGTTAATAATTTGACTTTTTTTTACGAAACAACACAATGTTAGATAAAAATTAATAGTTGTTTGAACTTAGAGAAATACACAATTTAAAATTAAAAAAAAATCATAAATATTTTTTACAGTGTAGGAATTTTTTTAAGGACCATTTTGGCCTTAAGAACATGTTTTATCATTTATTGGCGGTCAACATTCCCAGTTGGTCTCGAGGTACGATGCTGGCCTAACAAGCCAGTTGTCGTGGGTTCGAGTCTCGGCTCGGGAGTTACTGTTAGTGTCAGCAGGATCGTAGCGCTAGCCCCGCAATTGTCCTGTACACTAAACAGTTGGCCGCGAAGTCTGTGTATAAGAAACAGGAGGTAGAGTTCCAAATCGGAATGTAGCACCAAGGCTTTGCTTTTTTGGCGCTCGGCACGGGTGTCGACGGTCAAAAGAGGTTAGGTGCAGTGCTCAAGCTAAGGATGATTAGATTCAAGCGGAAATTTTTGACGAAAACGAAGACATAGAAAGACAAGAAAGTTCAAGGTTGAGCCAGACACACGTGCGTAAAAAGCGAAGGCCACCATTACTTTAATGCGTGGATAACGCGAGGTAACAAATAATACGACCAGAGTTAAAGGCGACATACATTGCGCTAGAAACAAGGTAGGATACTGAGGCGAAACATTTTCCTGTAACAGCAAACGAAGAAAAAGAGAGGGGGAACTTACTCTGGAAAGTCGAAAAACAATAAAATTTCGTAATATTTTTTCAGATGTTTAAAGTATAGTGATGTGTGCGGGTATTTTGGCTATTGGTTAGGGTATATTTGGACATATATTTTGCATGTCCTGGATACAAATATGGTTAATATTACGCTGTTGGCAGCGTCTCTTTCGAAACCATATTTTTCAACTGGTGGTTCGTTTTTCTCAGCATCTACTGAACCGATTTGGCTGAAATTTATTTTTATGATGTAAAGATCTATGTCTAACTTGTTACGTAGCCATTTTTGAAAATTCCAAAAATTACTAAAAAGGCGGCCATGTTAGTAAAAAAATTTTTTTTTTCATGAGAAATAGCTATTTAAAAATTTAAATCTTTGAAAAATTCAGATATCGAGAAACGGCTATGTAACAAGTTAGTAAATCGATTTTCACGTGCTACCAAAAAATTCAGTGAAATCGGTTCAATGGATGCTGAGAAAAACGTACCACCAGTTGAAAAAACATGGTTTCGTGAACACCGCTGTCAACAGTGTTAATATTTACCTGAATATAGTCCACGACATGCAAATACATCTTGAAAAATACCTTAATCAATAGCCAAAATACCCCGAAACTTAACCGTTCTCTGAACATCCGTAAAAGAAATCACAAATCCTCAGTATTTTTTGGCCTTCCAGAGTAGGGTCCCCCCTTTAGTGATATCAACCAGGAGCAGGAGTTTCACGTACTTAGATTAACATCGTGTATGTTAAGAAATGTTAAATTCCTTAGAATGAATTTATAAAAATATTATTTCTACCTAGAGGTCAGCATGATAGGCCGATGTGAGTCTTTCTCTTTCAGAAGACTCACAGCATGCTATGGTGGGGGTGGATGTAAAGGTAATCTTGTTCCTTTCACATTATCCGAAAGGTTTACCATTATATTGTTTAACCGGGGTCTTTAATCGGGTTATACGGTAAAAACAAAAACACAGTTTTTTTTCTCAATGTGGACTCATTGTTGCGACCAGAGACAGTTGGTCTATTGTGAGATAGACCGGGTGTTTTTTTCGTACTCCGCACTTCATATTATGGAGTAAGTGACACGCTTATCGTTTATATTCGAGCTTATGAATGTGAGGTTTTACCCTTCCGTTTCAAGCTTTCTAGTTCTTTACTGCCTAGGTTTATTCTGAGAGGGACTTATTATGTCAAAAAGAAGGAGTCTTATTGAAACCTCATTCCCCGTGCCAAAATCGCCAATTATAATTTCCTGAAGAGGAGTAATATCTCTCTGGTCAGTTTTATTATAAATAAGACTTATATTTTGTCAAGAGGAAGTAGCCTTATCGATACCTCGTCCCTTCTACCAATTCGCGCCTGTATGCGTTTTGGATATTATTTGGTTCTCTTCGTTAGTAGCAAACATAGAAAAAAGGCTTGTTAAAATGCACTTCTAACATTGCTAGAAGAAGGAGAAAAATAGAAATATGCGAGTCGAAAAACTTTCTTTATTTTATTTAGGATTTTCTATTCTTTCTTTGTAAAATGACCGGTTTTCTATTTCACATTTTCCTGCTTAAGTTTCTATTTCACCTTGACCAACTTTCAGTTTGCCATTTCTCGATCCCGATGCTCAATTTTAAATTTTAAATTTTCTTTTTCAATTTGGGTATCAACAATTTGCAGTTTTTAATGTCCAATTCAACATTCAATTTTCAAACTGAATTTTTATTTTTTGAATTTTGGTTGCTGTTTGAGAACTTGAAAACTAATCATTGATTTTTGAGTTTCCAGATTTCAAATTTCAGATAACAGTTTTCAAATATGATTTTGAAATTCCTATTTGCAATTTTCAACATCTAATTTCCAAAGTCTTTCTGGATTTTCATTGAATTAAAATTGGATTCGAATTCTTAAATTCTTGCCTCTGGAAGCACTTTTTGGCAAATCTGAGCTCAATTTGGCCTTTAGAAGCACTTTTAGATGATTCTGAGCTCAATTTTTGATAATTTTTTTTTTGGTTTTTAGAGGCACTTTTCGGCCGTCCTGAGATAAATTTGGGATTATTTTCTATTTTGTCCTTTTCTGGCCGTCAGGAGCATTTTTCGACGATTTTGAGCTCAATTTGGAATCATTTTTCATTATGGCCTTTTCTGGCTTTCAGGAGCATTTTTCGACGATTCTGAGCTCAATTTGGGATTATTTTCTATTTTGGCCTTTTCTGGTCTTCTAAGGCACTTTTCGACGACTCTGAGCTCAATTTGGGATTATTTTCTATTTTGGCCTTCAGAAGCACTTTTCGACGATTCTGAGCTCAATTTGGGATCATTTTCTATTTTGGCCTTTTCTGGTCTTCAGGAGCATTTTTCGACGATTCTGACCTCAATTTGGGATCATTTTCTATTTTGGCCTTCACGAGCACTTTTCGACGATTTTGAACTCAATTTGGGATCATTTTCTATATTGGCCTTTAGAAGCACTTGTTGACAATTCTGAGCTCAATTTGGGGATCATTTTCTATGTTGGCCTTTTCTTGCCTTTAGAAGCACTGTTCGGCAATCCTGAGCTCAATTTGGGATCAATTTCAATTTGGGCCTTTTCTGGTCTCCTAAGGCACTTTTCGACGATTCTGAGCTCAATTTGGGATTATTTTCTATTTTGGCCTTCAGAAGCACTCTTCGGCAATTCTGAGCTCAATTTGGGATCAATTTCTATTTTGGCCTTTTCTGGTCTTCTAGAGCATTTTTCGACGATTCTGAGCTCAATTTGGGATCAATTTCTATTTTGGCCTTTTCTGGTCTTCTAGAGCATTTTTCGACGATTCTGAGCTCAATTTGGGATCATTTTCTATTTTGGCCTTTCCTGGTCTTCAGGGGCATTTTTCGACGATTCTGACCTCAATTTGGGATCATTTTCTATTTTGGCCTTCACGAGCACTTTTCGACGATTTTGAACTCAATTTGGGATCATTTTCTATATTGGCCTTTAGAAGCACTTGTTGACAATTCTGAGCTCAATTTGGGGATCATTTTCTATGTTGGCCTTTTCTTGCCTTTAGAAGCACTGTTCGGCAATCCTGAGCTCAATTTGGGATCAATTTCAATTTGGGCCTTTTCTGGTCTTCTAAGGCATTTTTCGACGATTCTGAGCTCAATTTGGGATTATTTTCTATTTTGGCCTTCAGAAGCACTTTTCGGCAATTCTGAGCTCAATTTGGGATCAATTTCTATTTTGGCCTTTTCTGGTCTTCTAGAGCATTTTTCGACGATTCTGAGCTCAATTTGGGATCATTTTCTATTTTGGCCTTTTCTGGTCTTCGGGGGCATTTTTCGACGATTCTGAGCTCAATTGGGATCATTTTCTATTTTGGCCTTCACGAGCACTTTTCGACGATTTTGAGCTCAATTTGGGATCATTTTCTATATTGGCCTTTAGAAGCACTTGTTGACAATTCTGAGCTCAATTTGGGATCAATTTCTATTTTGGCCTTTTATGGTCTTCTAAGGCACTTTTCGACGATTCTGAGCTCAATTTGGGATTATTTTCTACTTTGACCTTCAGAAGCACTTTTCGGCAATTCTTAGCTCAATTTGGGATCAATTTCTATATTGGCCTTTTCTGGTCTTTTAGAGCACTTTTCGACGATTCTGAGCTCAATTTGGGATCATTTTCTATTTTGGCCTTGTAGCAATCCTAGCGATACTGGACGCACTGCATGTCGTCTACCTCGCGTCGAACGCACAGATGATGTAATATATTGTCTGCGTTATAACTGCGTTTAAGTGCTTCCGTGAGCGTTCTTTGTTTTTAAGAAAAAGATCATTTTCGATACGATTATTGGCCAGAACAGCCTAATAATGTTTTAAATGCAAAAACTAAAAAGAGTGCTTTTGTATGTGATCTAGTTTCTCAGAAAATACCACAGCCTTTGGAAGCTCTTTCCGACTATTCTGAGCTCAACTTGAGAACAATTTCTATTTGGCCTTTTCTAGAGCATTTTGGTAATTCTGAGCTCAATTTAATTTATTCGCTATTTTGGCCTTTTCTGGCTTTTACTAGCATTTTTCGACGATTCTGAGCTCAATTTGGGATCATTTTCTATTTTGCCTTTTCTGGCCATTAGAATTACGTTTCGGCGGTTATGAGCCCAATTTTGGATCATTTTCTATGTTGGCTTTTTGTTGCCTTTAGAATCAAATCCTTAAATTTCAATTGGATTAGAATTGTATTTGGATTGGATTTAGATTTTGATAGGAATTGGATTTTAATAGAATTTATATTGATTTGAATTAAATTTAGACTGGATCCATATAATATTTGGATAAGATTTAGATTTCGATTGGATTGGACTTGGATTTGGATTAGACTTCTATTTTTCCTATTTTCAAATTTAGGATTTCCAATTGCCTGCTTAGTTTATAATGTGTAATTTTCCGTTTTATGTTTATAAAATCCGATATTTTATTTTTGGCATTCGATTTGAAACTTTTGTTTATTTTTCAATTTTGATTTTTGCTAAATGTTGTATATAAGATATTCTGCTAATTTTTCATTTTCCATTTGCAGGGCTCAATTCTCAATCTCCAATTTTCAGTTTCTTACTTATAATGAGGGATTTTCAGTTTTATTTTACAGTTTCCAACTGCTATTTTCCAGTTCCAAGTTTTCAATGTTTGAATTTTTGCTCATTGACATTTTATCGTGATATCTTTTAACCGATGTCAGATTTGATGTTCGATTTTAATTGTAAGATTTTTAGTTTTTAAGCACTATGATTTCTACCAACTACTAACAAAAAATAGGAAAACTTTGCATTTGAAAGACTTTATTTTCGATCACTTCTTTTTTCCTTATTCGGAACAGTGTGCGCCTCGAGAGTCTTCAATTTTATGGAGCCCATAAAGACAGCATTTTCCTGCTAGCGGAGCGGCGCGCGAAGAAGCTGCAGCACTAGAAAATTATGCTTTAGAGCTGGAAAAGAATGCCGCCTCCGCCTTCTTTGTTTCGTTGCTTTGGGGCCGCTCTGTGGCCCAATTTTTTTTATTGGAGGAAGAATTTTTATGACCGCCATTTTGAAGATGGATCGATACTGAATATTTAATAGACGAGCGTCGTTGAGATGATTTGTGACCATTGCCAACAGACAACGTGACTTTTAACTTGTTTTAAAATAATTCCGGCTGTTGTTGACACGGAACTTTCGGTGGGTCCACTCTGCTGTTTGCAGGTGCCGCTGACAGTGCTTGTGAAGTATCATCGAGTTAATTGGTTTGTCCGCAGCCGGTTCGTATCCTTTTGTGTTTTCGCAGGCAGCAGTGTGCCAGCGGATGTCCAGCAAGCAAGAACTGGTGTTAACATTTATTTACTCCTGTAGCGAAAGCAGCCAAAAGCGTGGGAATAATGTTTCTTTCCTGCTGCTCTGGTGTGACGGCTTTGTGCCGGCAGGGAGTGGATCGGACAGTGTTCATCTGCCACACGCACACGTGGCCATCAGGGCCAGATGATGAGTAATGCGCGCGACCTGACCGGTTGCTGTCCGTCAACCCACGTGTGTCAGAGTAGGCGACCATCAATCAATAGACTGTCCACTGTGGACGCGCTCCGTGCGAAAGCTTATTGCTTTGCTAATCTCTAATGAATATAAATACTGTGAAAATACGGGAAGGGAGGAAGGCTCAGACTGTTTATCTGTGGGCTGGTTTTTTTCCCAACTAATTGCACTAAGCTACTTATGTGCGTGGTCTGGAATTCTCTACCCAGCCGTCGCTGTGTAAACATTTATCTTAATCCGTTTGGTTTTCTTTTCTGCTGCACGAGAGAAGCAGTCCGTCGTCATTCTTAGCTCTCGGGATGGAGCGACGAATTTTGTCATTCATCCGCAGGTCTGATTAGATGGTCGCAGGATAAAAAAGCGATAAAATGTGACGTGACGAAGTAAAGTGGTGGAAACGTGTTGTAGTAGCAACAGTTATGTTGATAAAATGGGACCACAAATTTATCTGGATTGTAACTAGCCAAGATTTTTTTGGGGCTGAACTATTAGTGCTAACTAGTATCCAGATCAATTAACGAACTCGTGTTGAGTGGTGGTAGTAAACGATTGCTGCAAATGTCAATTTTTCCGCCAGCTAGAAAATTAACTACCATGACACGAACTTTCACTATTCCAACTGCAGCATGCGAGCAGCAAAACAAGCACAGGGCAGTGTAGGTTTTTTCTCCTTGGTTAGTGCACATATCGTACAAAATCTAATTACATTTTGTAATGCACAAACAACGAATAAAAATCGTAAAATCGCTCATTCCGAACAGCTGTTATGTCAAACGGCTTCCCGTAAAGCGAACAAATCTTCATGTCACTCTTCCATTCACGTCACCAGTAAATGACTCTGGTTGAGGTTATATGCGATAAAAAATCGATTTACCACCTTCAGTGCCGTATTACTTCGGTGAAAAAAAAATCTAAGGCAACAGCAGCAGAACATTCAACCGTATCGAAGTATCGTACCACACACCATTATGGCTCAATTTCCAGTAACCACCGACGATCCGTTCTATGGATGTTTGTTCGTGTGTATGTGTGTGTAGGGGGAAGGCGTGGGGGGAGGGGGTTGGGCAAAATCGAAGACACTTCTTGGAAGTCGTACGCCAAGAAATTGCTGCCCTCTGTGCAGCTACATTACGGGACAGCTGGAACTTTAATGAAAATTTAATGTGGGGAGAATGCGATGACATCGTCGTTGCTGTCGTGCAGGCTGTTACAGCTCCCAGTGACCGTGCCATGAGAGACGGGCGCAAAATGAGTTTAGGATTACCTGCTTTCCACAGGTTTTACATGGGTATCGGAAACGATCAATCAAATTGTATTGTCGACGGTTGATTTTATCGAATGGTTATTAGGGAGAATTGTTCGGTCATTCAGTGCATTGCGTATCTGTCGATCGATTGAGGTTATGCAATCATCATTGCGTTTATAGATATTTTCGTTTAAACTGAAATCTTTTAGGTTTTTTAAAGCAATATCGAATATTCAATTTTTTTTACTTTGATCATACTAAAAACCGCTATATTTGCTCTTCGTCGAAAAATGCTTGACGCTTTCTCTAATAGGATTGTCCCAAAAAAGCGACTTTTTAAATTATTTTAATTGTCAAAAAACTTGTATTTTTTGAGACGTTTATTCAATTCTGCATCTTTTGGCATCAAACTGAAGGTAATTATTGGATTTTTCAAGAAAAAATATCCAAATGTACTTCAAAAATCGATAACTGTGCGAAAAGTATTATACAAACCGTTTTTTTGCTACTTTGGAAGGTTTGAAACCCGGTGACCCTATCATTTGATTTTTGTTTTTGATTTCATAGAAAATTTCACATCAAATATCTAACTTTCACAGAGGTATATAATTTTATTTTGGAAATTTTTTCATTCATCTTCAATGATCCCCATAACCACCATGCGTCTCCATTGGAAACAGCTACTGCAATGCGAAAATATTTAACGATGGGGTCTCCTGGGCATTGAACCTTCCTGTAGGATTACTGGCTGCTATCCATCCGGATGACTTCGATAGCGGTGAGGCAGTCCAGTCCTACATCGACCGATGCATAAGCGGAGGAAAATTGGAAGGCTCTCTGGGCCAAATTACCAGCACACTATCTTCTATGCCACTCAATTATAGCACCATTCGCGATTACCGTAGCCGAAATAGAACGCGGCGGATGTATTCAAACAGAGTTTAAATAATTAAACATTTATTCTTACGCATATTACTTATATTAAACGACTCATGTACAAATAAGTAAAGGTGACGTCTCTTCTTGGCGACAATCTACAATCGAACTGACCAGATTTGATTGTGCTCTGGACCTTTTAACTCCAATCTCCGCTTCTCCTTGTGAAGTTGCCCAGCTCCCATGCCAGTGATAGTATGAGAGTGCCACTCACGCTCTTATCGTGGCCGTCTGCTATCTTTCGGATTCGGATGATGGTAACAATAGATCAGCACGTACGCTGCCAGTATGTGCCGAGTTCCCGCCAGCCTTCTCGCCCGTCGCTATCAGCCAGCCGCTCGCTAGGAGAGAATATCATTGGGTAGTGTGAAGTTGTGCAGTGGATCAAGCTGCGATCCAGGGTTGTATGCTCGGGTGGTTAGTGATACTCTCGTACACTTCCAAAAAGGGCAAATATGTAACTTTTTTCAATGGAGACGCATGGTGGACGTTAAAAAGGTTAAAAAAGGTTCAAAACCATCTTCATAATAAAAATAAATCGTGAAAATTTGATATTTTATGTAAACACTCTTGAAGATTAAAAAAATCAAACGATAATAAACGATTTGTATCATAATATTTACATGGTTATTGTAATTCAAAGTTCAAAAATCTTTCAATTATTTTTAATTTGATATCTAAATATTTGAAATCGGCTAAAGTGCTAACGAGATAAAATTTGTTAAAAATTGGAAAATTAAAAAGAAGACAATTTTTCAACAATGATATACATTCGAATCCCTTTATAGCGACATCGCAAGGGACTGTCGTTACAGCGAAATGTCGCCAGAATACGAAGATACAAAGCAATATGTGGAACAAAAGGTACCGTTGAAAATGTCGTTATAAAATAAATCCAAAATTAAGCTCAAAATCGCTGAGAAGTGCTTCTAAAGGCCAGAAAAGGCCAAATAGAAAATGATCCCAAATTGAGCTCAGAATCGCCGAAAAGTGCCAGAAAAGGCCAAAATGGCAAATGATCCCAAATTGAGCTCAGAATCGCCAAAAAGTGCTTCTCAAGGCAAAAATAGAAAATAATCCCAAATTAAGCCCGCAAAGTGCTTCTAAAGGCCAGAAAAGGCTAAAATAATAAATGATCCCAAATTGAACTCGGAATTGCCGAAAAGTGCTACTGAAGGCCAGGAAAGGTCGAAATAGAAAATGATCCCAAATTGAGCTCAGAATCGCCGAATAGTGCTTCTCAAGGCCAAAATAGAAAATGATCCAAAATTGAGCTCAGAATCGCCATAAAGTGCTTAGGCCAGAAAAGGCCAAAATAGGAAATGATCCCAAATTGAGCTCAGAATCATCGAAAAGTTTTTCTAAAGGCCAGAAAAGGCCATAATAGAAAATGATCCCAAATTGAGCTCTGAATCGCCGAATAGTGCTTCTCAAGGCCAAAATAGAAAATAATTCCAAATTAAGCCCGCAAAGTGCTTCCAAAGGCCAGAAAAGGCCAAAATAATAAATGATCCCAAATTGAGCTCAAAATTGCCGAAAAGTGCTTGTGAAGGCCAAAATAGAAAATGATCCAAAATTGAGCTCAGAATCGTCGAAAAGTTTTTCTAAAGGCCGGAAAAGGCCGAAATAGAAAATGAATCCAAACTGAGCTCAGAATCGTCGAAAAGTGCTTTTGAAGGCCAGAAAAGGTCAAAATAGAAAATGATCTCAAATTGAGCTCAGAATTGCCGAATAGTGCTTCTAAAGGCCAGAAACGGCCATAACAGAAAATGATCCCTAATTGAGTCACTTTTCGACGATTCTGAGCTCAGTTTGGGATCATTTTCTGTTTTGCCCTTTTCTGGCCCTCAAAAGCACTTTTGGGCATTTCTGAGCTCAATTTGGGATCATTTTATATTTTTGCATTTAGAAGCACTTTTCGGCGATTCTGGGCTCAATTTGGGATCATTTTATGTTTAGGCCTTTTCTGGCCTTTAAAAGGTGATTCTGAGCTCAATTAGGGATCATTTTCCATTTTAGCCTTTACTTGCCTTTAGAAGCACTTTTCCACGATTCTGCGTTAGTTTGGGATCATTTTCTATTCTAGCCTTTTCTGGCCTTAGGAAGCACTTTTCGGCGATACTGGGCTCAATTTGGGATCGTTTTTCATTTTGCATTTTGAAGGCCAGAAAAGGCCAAAATAGAAAATGATCCCAAATTGAGCTCAGAACCGCCGAAAAGTAAAGAAAAAGTAAATATCAAAGTGTCATGAATGTGAAAATGACAAAAAAAAATCACAGATGATCATAATATCAAAAGTTGGAAAATGATAAATGTATGCTTGTGACATGTGATAACGATATGAGCCGTGAAGTGAAACGACGAGTTGCAGCTGCGAACAGGGCCTTTTACGGACCACGCAACCAGCTAAGCTCCCGTAGTTCACAAACTCGCACAAAACTAGCGCTGTATGGGACGCTGATACTTCCGGTGGCCTTTTACGGGCATGAAGCATTAATACTGAAGTAAGCTGATCAACGAGTGTTCGGAGTTTTTGAGCGTGTAGTTCATTGGTCGATACTTGGCGGTAAATTGGAGGATGGAGTGTGGCGCAGACGCATGAATCACGAGTTGTACCAGGTATACAAACATGTTGATATAGTGAATGTAATACAGCGGGGCAGGAGAGCCGCCAAAACAATCTTCAGTAGAGAACCAGGAAGAGACCGTCGACTCCGATGTGCGTGGTGCACGATCTGCTGGTGTACGAGGAGACTGGAGAACGGCTGCCCAAGTATGTATATTTCCGGGGCGGTATAAGAAATGACTGAAACATACGCGCTTAAACCCAGATCACTTTATTTTTAATATTCAATTTTGATTTATGTTTCCAATTTTAAATTCAATTTCAACGAAAGTTTCAAATTCATTATCAATTTCAGTTTCAATTTCAATTTATTAGTTATTATTAGAATCCGAGTAAAGTTACAAACCTCCAAATCCAAGTTCAAAATCTAATCCTAGTCAAAGTTCTCATTTACGTTGACATTTAGATTACAAGCACTAATATGAATCAGTCTCCAGCCAGACCAAGAATAATTACGACTATTTACATGACGAGCACTAACACTTGACGAATGTGTTTCGTCTTTTTGGCTAAAAGCGGACATTCCGGTGAAGCGCACAACGTCAAGAAAAACTCCCATCGCGCTCGTCTGGACCAGTTTACGACCACGTTGGTCAGCACTTTACAATACCGTAGCCTTCAGGTCGAAGCCATTGGCGAAAAAAACACTGAATTCAACACGTTCCGAACAAACCTGCGAACTGCTGACAGAACACCAGCTGCCACAACATAAAGAAAGGATATCCTGCGAAACGACGACAACGTCGACGACGATAATGGTAACTTGGAGAGCAATAAAAATATTACTTGTTTTGCCTCCAATACCACCTGCCTCCACCAACGCCCTTGCCCTTGTCGGTCAGAGAAGGGTTCAGCTTTCCCACTTCGATTTTACTGATCCATCCTAATGTGATAAAACGCAAACCCCCTTTGAAGCAGTCTACCGATTTAGGTAACATTTCATTGCCCCGTCAGAATTTTCTGTTTCATGTTCTCACACTGTCCGGGGTTTCCGACCGCTTTTATCCCTGATGCTCCACAAATCTACCGGAAAGGCAAAACCGGCAGGGCAAGGAACGTAAAGCTTTACGGGGTGGTTTTCAACCTGAGCTCAAGAGCTGACAAACTGCTCGTACCCGGATCGTACAAGCGAACCTGGCAAGAACACACAGCCAGTGTCAGTAATCTAATTAAGATAATTGCTCCTCTGACAGAAACATAGCACTGTAACCGGATCCGCAGAGCTTGACTGGCACACACATCTTGCACACATTTTCCATCACGACCACGACTAGTTAGTGAACAGTCAGTGAGAGTGCAGAAAAAAAAGAAGTACGATCGTTTCTCTTCCCGTCGGAAATGCGAAAATTGCCAAGCGAAGATAATCCAATCAGCAGCCGCGTCACACTCACCCCCAAACCCTGCCAGGATTACTGCTGGATTCCACGAGTGGCACGCGCGGAACCGGATTAAACCAGCTCTACCCAATAAGGTCTCTGGTTTCATCCATCCGAAAAGCAAACTCAAAACGCAGCTTGAGAGCAGACTGGCCAAATGGCAAAGTTTCCACTGGAAGGCAATTAACGCGTCGACCGCACCGCTTGCGGCCCATTTGTGGTGATGTCGACCAAAGACGACGAAGATGAACAAACCAATCGAATCAAATCCGACACTCGCAAAACCATTTAGCCGTTTTAATCTGCAGTGCGCTTTGCTGTAGCGGATGTTAGGATAAAACTTTGCGAATGAAAATTGTTTAAATATACTCAACCTAAAAATAAAGCAATCAAACAGCTATCTATTTATAACCTGAACTTGTTTTAGCCATGAAAGGGTCATGAATCAAATTTGATCCGATAATTATAAAAATAACATCAGCGACAGCCAACAAATGGGGCTGTGCTTGCTATACATGATAAGTGGAATTGATCGGATTTGCCACGGAAGAATGACAGCCGGATAGAAATATATGGGTTGCTCGGACCGAAGGTACGCGGATTTGCGCTAATGCGCTTCTATGAGCCAAATGTCCAAAGTACGAGGTAGGAATGGAAAATTTGTATGATAATTGTGGAATGAATTTTTCATCAGTTAAAGTGCTCATATTGTTTGTTCCGTCCATCCGAAGGACACAACCATGGAAAGCAGAGAGGACATCTTTTTCGAATAAAAAGTGCTATCTAGTAATAATCAACCATTTCCTCGGTGTGGGAAAAAACGAACAGCAACAACCAACTTGCAGCCAGGTTGTCACGAAGGCAAGAGTCCTACTGCACCCAATTGACCCGTTTCGGGAAAGCGAACACACACTAGGCAGCCCCCACTCAACTAAACGGAACGGGACGAACACAAGTGGTACTCTACTTCGAAGCACACCCCGCCCAACCACCACCAATCGATCAAAAAGCTTTTAACCACGACTGGCCATGCCAAACGCGGCCACATGCAATCTGTTTTGTTTGCTCCCGCCGAAGAAATCCTTCACACACAGCAAGTAGTGGAGTAGCGCGAACGGAAAGCTAATAACCCCATAATGTTTCGAATAAAACTGTCACGATTTGCAGTCTTCTTAATATTAGCGAAGATTTATCCGTCACGATTCAACGCAAGCAAACAACATTGCAATCCGGTTTCCCCGACAACGAGCGCACTATGTGAACGGCAGAGGGAAGACTAACGTTACATTTCGATCCAGTGTTATTGTTGACAAAATTTATCATACTTTTTCCCGGTTTGTTGGTCCTGAAAGCAGCTAGCTTGACAGCTTAGTAGATATTTTTCTACCATTCGCCGAGAGCGTTGCTGATAGTGATAAAACTATGGTAGTGTTACGTCTTGGTGCCTTGGATCCCAGTCTATATAGTTTCAAATCACTTTTATTTTCCGAAATACTTTTTGTGTAGTGTTAGATCTTGGAGCAACTTTGAAAAAAGGTTGTTTAAATCTGTCTTGTTTTCAAAAATCAAAATTGTGCACCCTCTAAACAGTGTTTTACAATGTTGCTACCTTAAGGTATGTTTAGACTATCTGATTTTTTCATCTGATTCGAGCTGATTGCTCGAAAATATGTCGAATGCAATGTTGGTTTACGTTTACACCTATTCGATATTGTGATTCGACATGCCGTTCAATATGTCGAATGGAATATGAACGTTTCTATTTTTCGTTCGACTCCAAGAACATAGCAACCTTTGATTTTTTTTCAGTTTTTTGTTTTGGCTTTCCATAACAAACATCATTTTCGTTTTTTGTGTCCTGGCAAATATTTAAATGGAGGAAAAATTTATTTGGTAGTTCTTCATTTCGACTTGTGCAAGCAGTGTGAACGCCGCCATACAAAAGGGTTCGACAAAGTATGTCGAACGGTAAATCGAGCAGACTTCCGATTTCTGCAGTGGTCAAAATTAGACCGACATGTCTAATAGTCTAAACGTACCTTTAGTAAAGATTGTCTCTGACACCCTAAGCTTTCATTTGAAGGATGTGCCCTCAAGTTTTCCGACATCATGAAATTTTGGGCCAACCTAATTGTGAACCTAATTTTTCTCTGTCTCTCGTTGTTATTCAGATACATCGATTTATGAAAAAAGTTTAATAACTTCAGAATTTTTCTAATGTAAGTCTGAAGCAATTTTATCTGAAAATTTTCAAATTTATTTTTTTTGTTCCAATGAAACAAAGATATCATTTTGTGCTATTAGAATTTTTTTGTTCTGAATCCCGACTAATTTTTGAAGGGTTCATGTAAAAATGGTATTATTCAAAACAAACAATTTTAGGGCCAAAACAACCAGTTTGATCGGTGTGCCGTTGCGTCATTATATGGGAAAAATAAAACTCGATGGCACAAAGCCAGAACCAAGTGTTTTTGTTCTATTTGAGGGCTCGAACAACTCTAAATTTATCGGAAGGACTGGCAACATGGCCCGCTGAGTGTTGTGCGTGTTTTATCTCTACGTTTAGTTTAATTTATGCTTATTTCCATTTCAAGTAAACACTGGGGAACGAAACAGTGGTGCTTCTAATTAGATATTTGAGGTTAACAGTTGAGATTCTGATTATATGTGAGACAGAAATGAACCTGAACTTTGCATCAATACAAATGCAGCGAGTGAAGTCTCGATACACATGCATTGCGCTTCTTGGTTGTATGTTCTCCGGCAGAAACACATACAAGCGTGTAGCCGTCATATATTTTGTTACTTTTTGGCTATTACACTTTGTGTCTAATGCACGGTCATAGAACACAAATAGTAATAAGATGTTGCTCAGAAGTAACAAAATCTTCCCCGTTTCTCTTGGGTGTATCTATATTGTTACATTAATCCAATTGAACCATGGTCATATCCCTAATCAAAGTGTATGCTGATCTAGAACCCACCCCAGATATCAAAAACTCCCTTCCGTAGTCTTCGTAGGGATGCAGAGGTATACTCGGTCTCTAACAAAGCAAAGACTACATTCTAACATTCCTTCCTTATTGTGGGATTCGTGCGACACTGGCATAACTCGAAATTTATAGTTCTAAGAGAACGGGGTTGAAAAATTAGCGTTCAAAACTACCTCTATCCCATCCACAAAAACTATGCACAAGTTAAAATCTCTTTGTTACCTTTTTTGGTGCATGTTTTTAATTTGAATTTCAAAGACACATCAGCTTATAACTCAGGTTTTTTTGTGATATTTGAAACAAATCTTTGTGAAATAAAACTTAACCATATTTGACATCGTTTGACTTCAAAATGGAAAACTTTTGAGTTGTGTCGGTGTTGTACGAAACTGACGATATCCCCACCTGACTGTAAGGAGGTGGCCGGCACCGTTATTGGTCTATGAAAAATCGGTTTATTGAATGATGCACAGCGAGAAGGAATTACCACTCCCAGTAGTTCTTCCAGTTGATTCATTGTGCATCTTGAGTGGTTCGGACCCATCACGGAGTAGCTTGATATGTACAGTCAGAACTAAGGTAAGCTAAGCTGAGCTCAAACAATCCCAAATTTATCGGAAGTCGATTGGTTTCGTCTCCGCTCGGCGCATTTCATTTCAAATGTTTATGGAAAACCTACTTTTTTGCATTTTTCTTCTTAGAGACCTGGAAATGGCTTATGTTATGGTACGTTTTATCATTTTAACAGGTAGGTTTTTCAGTGCTTAACCCTTTATAAGGCAGTGGCAACTATATTGCCACCAACAACTTTCGTTTTTTTCTGCTTCATAATTACGAGCTATGATCAGTGATCAGAAATAAACAATAAAATTTAATCACATTTTTTTAGCCTCGGCCCGTTGAAGGGTTAACAACTTTGCCGAGAACATGACGCACTGGTAGTATTGGCAGAAGAAATGATTTTTAGCATTGAATTCGAAATGTAGTGCTTCTTAAAGTGTTACTGAGCTCTCTGGAAAGGAAAATGCAAAAAAGTAGGTTTTCCTATACAAATTTTCATACAAATTCGAAATGCAATGCGCCAAGCGGAGACGAAACTAATCGGCTTCCGGTAGGTTTATTATTGTTTGAGGCCCCAAATAGGGTAGATCTGCTTAATAAGGACTACTTCCTTTAGTGGATCACCTGAACACCTTCTACCAAATGACACATGATAAATATACTTATTTTGATAGGTTCTTTGACAATGTCAATAATGTTCTTCACCAGAAATGTTGCAACAGTCATTTACTATAATATTCTTAATTGAAGTTGTAAAAAATACCTTTTAATAACAGCTGCCTGATTTGCCATGGTTTGTTGACGTTTTGGTAAGAAATGGTTTACCAAGAACTGTACTGACATCACACTTTACGAGCGAAAATTACCAGATTTTTTATGAATGGGTAGAATAATAGTGTCTTTAAAAGATAAGCAATCAATTTCAGAAAAACACTTAAAATTTGAAAAAAATAGTGGTCCAATTATTTTCTTATTTCGACATGCTTCATTTCGAACAAGAGCTGTCTCGCTGAGTACCTAAATGGATTTTTTTTTACATCGAAGTAACACAGCGAATCATGGTTACCATAGATGTGTTATGATCGTGTTATTGTTATTGTAATTGTCGCAGCTGAAATGCGAAAAACGCCAAAAATTGGTAAAAAGTATACTGAACCAGCTGTTATTGAATGTCTCTAAGCAATAAAAAGTGGTGTTCCGATTAGAGAAGCTTCCAAGATCCACCGTAATGTTCTGTGCAAGCAGAAAGTGGTCAGGAAAACCACGAAAAGAAAAACCAGCTGCATTGTAAAGGATTCCCCATTTCGAAAGAGCGGCAGCGGCAGTCTACAGTTGCAAGATTCATCTCGGAAAATCCTCGTCTTTCAAGGTTCGTATGAAATATTCAGAATTAATTTGGAGGATTGACTACGAAGCGAGTAAAAAATGGATGGTCCTTTATAATTCGAAGCAATCTGTGGCATGGTGCAATTGTCCACAACTGAAATACCTGTTACACAGTGGATTTGAAAATTATTCAAGTTGACCTGGCCCAAATTAGGAAATTGTTGTGGTTTAAATTAGGAAACGGTGGCCCATTAAAGGAAACTGAAGCGATGATCGTTTTATTATAAGGAGATAGAGGTATTACATATCTTGTTGTTTTTCATGCAGTAAAGATAGAAGTATTCAGTCATTCTGTAAAAAGTCTTTCGATGGCAGTAGAGTTGAAACTTTCTCGGTCCTTTCTATGTATTTAATGCATTGAATACTTAGACCAGTCCTCTTGTTTTCTTTCCAATCAATTCCCGATCTTTAGCAAGGTTTCTAGGTGTAGTGAAAATAGAAGAGTAGGATTTATTTTTCTTATCCACGGGTCTGATTATTTTCGATAAAATTCAATCCCTGCAATATTGAGCACAATTGGAGCACTTTAGTGAACAGTTCCAAAATAGGGTGACCAGGAAAAAAATGATTTGATTCGGTTTATTTTATTAAAATTCAAATCTTTAAAAACAAATTGAGCGATTTTTGGTGTTTCTGGATCAATTAAAAGGTAATTATTTCTAGTTTCAGGAAAAACACCAAAGATTTAAATATGAGTACCGTAAACTGGGGTGACTTTGATCACCGGGGTGACTTTGATCACTGTACCTCTTTATTAAAAATGTGGTAAAAAAGCGCTCGTAGTGCTTGGGACTTGTCGTAATCTTCACTGAATGCGTGGATATATATTCGCATTGCTACTATTCATGCATTTCCTGCTATTTAAAGATTGTTTTTCATGCTAGAATATTGATTGAAAATAAAGTGTATTTTTGGCGATTTTTGTTGCATACAAACGATCGGTTCAAGCAGATTCAAAACAACAAGTTGCAATACGTAAAGTTTATTTTTATTTTGTTCCCAGATTAGTTCTTAAGATGAACAAATATTATAACAATACATTTTATAGTTATTTTTGCAAGTTTTTCCTCAAAGACAATGTTGAGTCCCAATATTCTCCACAGCGTATTACATATTTCTTCTTAACAAAAACCCAAGACGTGAAGTAACATGCAAATTTGGCCACTTTCATAAGTCATATTCCTCGTGGACTAGTTTTTGATGATTTTAGACCACCTTCTCTCTCAGTGGATAACAATTCATATATATTCTAAAAGTTTTGTATGAATCTTGTACATTCGCCATTATAAACTGTTCACGTAGAATGTGAATGGCCCCCAAATTGCTTTCCATATTTATAAACTCGCTTAAGGCTGTTCAATTTAGTGAAAGTAGCAAAGTGTTACACCAAATTCATCTAAACAATGAAGTGATCAAAGTCACCCCGGAATGATGACTGGTGTAAAATTTTTAGAGCATATTTAAAAATTGTTGCTAAACTTTTGAAGTAGTGACTGAATCTTTTTCAATGCATGCCAGTACTTATTTTAAAAATATCAAAGAATATTGTTTTCAGTATATTCTGAAAATATTTGAGATACAATCAAAAAAGTGATCAAAGTCACCCCAGTTTACGGTACTTTCAAACGCAAAAAATATGACATTATTGTAATTGTTATCATATTTTAAAATTAGATTTACTCAGATACAAAAAAAAAATTTTTTTTAATTTCCTTCGTGTGTAGAGTCAAATGTAGCCTTCAACTCAGAGATATATTTGGATATGTTAGGTCCAGAAAGACCGACAAATGATTGTAAAGGGCATATTTTTATGAAAAAACAATAGCTTTGAATGGAAATAAGGTATTTATGATTTTTGTATTGCAAAATTGTTGTCGCTGGAGCTAGTCGCCCTAACGACACAACGAAAAAGTACGGGTTTGATTATTTTCAACGAAGATCCATCCCTGCAATTTTGAACACAGTTATAGCACTTTGCGTGACTAATTCCGAAATAGGGTGACCATAAAAATATGTCTTTATCCGATGTATTCAATTTGAAAAAATTCATAACTTTTGAACCAGTTGAACGATTTTCAATCTTTTTTTGATCAAATTAGGGGTAATTATTTCCAGTTAAAAAAAATACCGAAAAATATTTGTGTGCTTTTACATGCATAATATATAAAATTAGTGAAATTCATGTTCAAGTCATGTTTTTAAATTTAATTTACTGAAATGTAAACAATAACATATGTTTTGAAAATTTCTCTATATATAGAGTCAAATATGCCCTTCAAATTGAGACCAAGAGATATTTTATAAGTTTGCCCCAAAAAGAACGACAACTTCAATATTTGGTATTTTCGTGCAACGTAAGAATTAACATCACTCATACGACGCGACGCGGGACGTCGTATGAGTGAAGAATGACAAACAAATGATAAACGCATATTTTTTGATAAGAAACATTAGTACTTTTGAGTAGAATTGAGATATTTACGATGTCAGCATTGCAAATTATTTCTCTTCAAAAGCAGTGATTGATTCTACTTCAAGTGAAACACCTTTTTACAGACACCAACTTATTTTTATTTAATAGATTTCCCCCCTACATTCGGTTTCTTGGCCATTGTGTACCTTTCAGTCGCTTTTCACGTGGGGATACTTAGCGCGTGAAAATACGCTTCAAAATAACCCACCCATAACCCATAAATTCCAAAATCAGCGTGAAAAGCACGTAAATTTCAAAAACCGCGTAATAAAATTTCGAAGTTTTCAATCATTTTAGGTTTTAATAATTTTTCAAAGTTTTTAACCATTTCGACTAAAAATTTTCGCTAGACTCAAGCAGGTTTCATACATTCTCTTGATTTTTGCTCACATTTCCAGCTCTACCTGTCAAACGCCGGGGAGAAATAGACTTTCTCTCACAAAGAGTGAGTAACTAACCGGCATTTCAGTCGCCGAGTTCATTTTCACTCACAATTGTCGTGTGTGAGGGGTGAACAAATGTTTCTCTATCAGTTTAAGAGGGAGCAGTTTTCATTAGCTTCTCAGTTATCAAGTGAGAAGTTGATTAAAGAACAAAATTTGTAGGCTTACACTGAAGCCACATCCTAACAGATTTTGAATTTGATATTATAGGAACGTTCGATTTTACACTGTTCAAGTCGCACCCCAGGCCGATGAGAACATTTCTTCTTTTCGTGTTGGATGGAAGCCAGTAGCAGAAGATGCAGCGCACTCTCAGTTACGCAATCGTTGATTACGCTGTTGCGTGTTGCATATTGCAGCTGTGCGGCTGGAGGGCGACAAATATTAAATCTTTGATCATTAATTTTCAATTTGAAATTGGATATGATGCCAATCGCTCGTCTGTAATACTCCGACAGTGGGGATAAGACACTTTGATAACACAGTAGAAAACCGTTTTCACACTGGAAATTAGACGACCGGCAGAGTTTTTCAATGCCAGGATATGTCCATCCGTCCCGCCATTCACTAGTGAAATGATTTGTTTCAACAGAATTAACTTTCTTTTTAGAAAAAAAAGTATTTTGTTATTATCTTAGGCTTTCTAGAACATCTCAAGTTGATCTAAAGTAGTTAGGATATAATTTAAATTAAAAAACTAGTTTGAAGGTTTTTTTTTAAAGAAAAATAATTATATATCTTCAGAGATAAGACCTAGAAATTTAATGTATTCGGCAAAGTTTCATGAAATCGATAGCTTTACAACTTTGCCGAAGACAAAAATGTCTCGCAACATAAAAATTTGAATTTTCTCAGTGTAGTACTAGCTAAGCAATTATATGAAAATGTTAGATAATTTTAATGCTGCTTTTCTCAATGTTCATCAATGATTTTCCCAGTATTTTGAAAAACTGTAAGGTACATACGACTGTTTTCAATGTCTCCCTGATCAGATAGCCATCAATGTTGCCGAAGACGTCGTATCGATCAAATAAATCGTCCTGGCTTATGAAATATTCGTAATCATCAATAACATTTTACATAAACCCTTATCAAAAATTAGTCGTGATTGAGAAAAAATAAATAAAAAAATAATTAGTCGACAAAAAAGTAAAGGTAAAGGTAAAGGTAAAGGTAAAGGTAAAGGTAAAGGTAAAGGTAAAGGTAAAGGTAAAGGTAAAGGTAAAGGTAAAGGTAAAGGTAAAGGTAAAGGTAAAGGTAAAGGTAAAGGTAAAGGTAAGGGTAAAGGTAAAGGTGAAGGTAAAGGTAAAGCTGAATAGCTAATCAAAAAATTAGGTCATAAATAAGTGAACGAATAATTATATAAAACAGACCTCCCATGATTGACGTTCAAATATAATTACGAATTAGTGTACTACTTCACAGAGCCAGCAAAATAAACGCAACTCTGGCATCCAAGGTCGACCAGGCCTGATTCCGCATGCACATGCGAATCAGCGCACGAAAGCACCTTCTTGGCTTGGGGATAATTAAAATCTTACCTGTGTAGAAGAGCAGTCCGTTCGGTTGGCGGGTCCGGAAGTAGAGCGTGATGGCATCTTGTGCGCTTACAATTGGCTCGCCGCCAGTCTGGCCCAGATCGTACGAGAGAAACTCCGTGCCCCGGAAGGTGGCCTCTGATGGGGCTTTATCTGGGAAGCAGAAAAAATAAACGTTGAAGAATGAAACACGTGTAAAGAGCAGCGAAAAAGGTGAAGGTTTTTAGTTTGAAATTCAAATAAAATCCCATCCGGAAAGCTTCCACTTATCGTTTTGCTTAGGCTGGTACGGTTCGGGTGAGAGAAGGAGAGACGTTCGCGGTGGATGTTTCTTTTGGAAGCATATATAATACGACAGGTAGTTCAGCTTGATCGAGTCGATTCGAGGCAGACGAGAGTGAGAGAAAGGTTGGAAGGAACCGTGCCTTCGGTGACGAGTCCAAAAATAACTTTTACCAAGTGCACTATAGTTTAGCCGTACGACCCGATGGATGGATGCTTCCATCAAATGAATTTACATCACGTCTCGAGTCGGTGAACATTTTGGAAAATAGCTTTTTCGAGTGTGTACTTTTACATTCTCCTGTCAGTCCTCTCATCGTCACAACGAACGGTTAGGGCGGCTGGGGGTAGACACAAGCATTTTACACTCTACGCCCGCTGTTTAAGCCTCAATTCATTTGGCTCGAGTGCCGATGATGTTGATGGTGACGATGATAGGTAGACTGGTTAGCAAGACAGTTCAAATACCGGAGAGGATATTAAATATTAACTGGGATGAACTTCGAGTATGATTGTAGGCGTTTACCGGTCACTGGTGTGTTTTATTAAAACATTGTTTTCAATTTGTTTCACCAACCTTCTAAACTAACTTTTAATAGCTCGGAATTTAACTCCGAAAAGATGGGAATAAAAATTACTATGAAAACATTTTTTCATTCGCCGTCGGCAGAAAATTGGCCCTTTTTTCTGCAGTTGATCAACCCACAAGGAAACTCAATTACAACCCCAGAAAAAACACCCTTAGGGCGTGCTGTTATTATATTTCGTGCGGAAGTAACGCAGCCAAACCAAGTCGGAGATTAATCATCATCGTCGTCGTTGGTCCAATTCCATTCTGGCAGCTCGGACTGAAGAGACATTCATAATTGTAATCATTATTTGACTCCTCCTCGGGGAGGGAGGAGGGAAGGGAGATGAGAGGAACATCTCGAATATGAACCCTGGGTGGTAGCTTCCACGCCGTGTTCCGGTCGTGTGCGATATTTATCTATCCGTAGAAGAGCCCAAAAGCGGCCGGCTGCACACGATAAATAATCGTGTAAAGATCATAAAAAATAATGAAATTTGGCATTCAGCCATTTGGCTTGTTCCGTTTGCGGATGGCTGTCCCGTAGGCAGACACTGTACTGGGGCATGAAATAGTAGTAGACAGCCGTTTTGAATATAAAACAGTTTATTATTGGAAAGTCGAAGAAACACTGAATGGATTGCGCAATTAACGACTGTAGTCGGATTCTTTTTCTTTATTCATTGGGCTTTTTTTGATGGCAGTTTAATTTTCATTTACCGCCTAGTAAATAAGATTTTCTTTCAATAATTAGTTTTTGATAGGAGTGATTTACAGTTGATATGTCAGCAGTTTTAGTGCAACTTTGCAAAAGTTCAGCAATCAATGTTTGAATTTTCGTTTTGGCCATCCGTTATTGGAATCGCTGCACAGTAAGCGCGTTTTCGGTGCAAACCAACTCAGATGGAGGTCACTCAGTTCGCAAATAATTGATTTTATTCACGGTTGAATAAGCTAGCAGCAAATTGGAATTGACTGTTGTGCGGTGGCAACTGCTAGCCGCTAACGTTGACGTTGACTAGTTTGCGAACGGTTCCATCCTTCCTTGTTTCCTAGACGAAAGTGGGCTGAGATTGATTTTCAATTTCAACTGATCGGTGGTAGTGCGATAACTGTGAGTGACAAACCATGCTGGAGGCTACCACGGGTCAATCGTTGGAATAGCTTCGTCCCAATTTCGTGCTGTTATTGCTTTATGTTTTGAGAGAGGTCGATTCAATTTTGAGGAGACTTTGATTCAACTTTTATCTCAATTTTAAATTTTCATTCAATTTGGTTTTATTATTATGATATAACATCGACAAACTGTTAAAATATCTAACAAGATGTCAAAAATATCAGGTACACAAAAGAGCTCTCGTCGTTTGTCAATAGATGGCACTAACAATAAGTTCCGGTCGATTTGTCGACATGTTTAAAACGTGATGAACTAAGCTGAGATATGTGGTAAATAAATCGCTTCATTGTGGCGTTATACACTTTTAGTTGTGTGAGAATGTCTGATTTTGTTTTTTTTCCTTCAAGGAAACGGCGGCTGAAGCGCATAGAGAGTTAAAAAAAGTTTACGGAAATGATTGGTTCCGTCACTTTGAAGACGGTAGTTTCTTTGTTGACAACTGTCCGCGTGAAGAAAGGTTAAAAGCCTTCGAGGGTGTAGAAGTGAAGGAGTTACTCGATTAGGATCCATGTTAAACGCAGGAACAGCTTGCTTCGGATTAGGAGTATCCGCCAAGCCTTACCCAAGCGATTGCATGCTTTTTCAAAATTTGGTTGCATTTTTATATAAAATCAGCGACAATTTGATTGCTTATCTAATAACAAATATGTCACAAATGTTGAAAATTATTGATATTTTTTGAACTTAAACTATATGACGATTATATTCATTTTTTGCTTTCAATTTTCTTTTCATATTTTCTTATTTTTATCTTTCTTCGACTCTTTGATTTTTTAGGTATTACATTCTGAAGGTTTATCGCAATTTCGTCTTGGGAACAAATATACAGGGTTTCGAAATCAAATATTTTTGTCAATTTAATTCTTCATTAGGTTGACACATTTAATCATATCGTTAACCTTTCTTCCTGATATTGCTTTACCCATTTTTATCATTTTCTATTCGGATGAATTCGATAACAGTTAATTTAAGTTGTTCTATATAAATTAACTCCGTTTTGAACGACAAACATGCCATATAAGGTCACAATGGTTTAGCGTGCTTTACACGAACCAAATAAAGGGTGTCCACAATGAAATTGCCACACCATGAAATTGCTCTAACTTTTTAACCGTTGGGTAGCATTTAATGAAAATTTGGGTGGATTTAGTTCATAGTGCATTATTTACATCCTGCAAGTTTTAAAGTCCTGTGATCAAAACTCGCGGAAATGGAGTCGAAAGAACAGCTCGTGCGTGATAAAATCTTGCGCATTCATCACGAGAACAAGGATCTCTCGCATCGTTCCATCGCTAAAACGTTGGGAATCGCGAATTCCACGGTGTCGCGAGTTGCGGTTCGAGGGACGATTGACCACCGATCGGAAGCCCAGAAGTGAAGAAAAAAGTATCCCGTACAACACCAAAAATCACAACCGCGTAGTTGGGGCCTTCAACCGAAACCCGAACGCCTCCGTGGTGTGGCTAAGAAGCTGCACCTAAGCCGAAGTTTTGTCCAGAAGGCCGAAGCTAAGGCTGGGCTTCGAACGTTCAAGGTACAAAAGGCCTCTAATCGCGACGAGAAGCAGAACGAGTCCGCCAAAACCCGTGCCAGGAAGTTGTACCTCAACATGTTGACGAAAGTTGAATGCTGCATCATGGACGACGAAACATATGTGAAGGCCGACTTCAAACAGATCCCCGGCAACCTGTTTTTCAAGGCCAAGGATAAGTTCAGCGTTCCGGAGCACGTCCGCACTCAGAAGATGTCCAAATTTGCGAAGAAATTCCTGGTTTGGCAAGCCATCTGCACGTGCGGGAAGCGGAGTGCACCTTTCGTGACCCAGGACACGATGAACGGACAGGTGTACATGAAAGAGTGCCTCCAGAAGCGGCTGCTTCCTCTCCTGAAGGCCCACAACGTACCAACAATCTTCTGGCTGGATTTGGCCTCATGCCACTACTCCAAGGACGTGCTGAAGTGGTATGCGGACAATAAGGTCAATTTCGTGCCGAAAATGTTCAACCCTCCCAACACTCCGGAGCTCCGCCCCATCGAAAAGTACTGGGCGATTATGAAGCAGCACCTTCTTAAATAACCTTAAATAGTGAAGACAGTCGAGTAACTGAAGAAAGTATGGGTTTACATGCAAAAAACGGTTGATTCACAGGTTGTGCACAATCTTATGGCCGGGGTTAAGGCCAAGATGCGGGCATTGCGTATGGACTGTAAATAAAATACTAGTAAAATGGTAAAATGAAGTTTAATAGTTATTTTTCAATCCCTGTTGAGCGAATATTTGCTTGAATGTTTCGTTTGTTTATAATCAAATTTGGTGAGCAAGCTACACCAAATAGGTTCCAGTGTGGCCAGTGCTTTTGAAGTTGTCATTGAACGTGGAACTAATATGATTTTTTTTAATGAAGATTGAATCGTTAAAGATCATTAAAACTCGAGCTACTATTTACTATATTCGCTACGAATGTAATAGTACAAAAAATATATTTGCTACAAAGTTAGCAAAGAGGTAAAGCGGGCAATGTTTGCAGTTTGCGAGGATGCGAAAATGATAGGAAAAAAGGTGTAACTTTAGGCTTAGAAAAAATTTCCCTCGTCCAGACGGGACTCGAACACCTTACCGGAGACAACGGAGATTGCGGGTTTGAGTCCCGTCTGGACGCGGGAATTTTTTTTTCTAAGCCTAAAGTCACACCTTCTATTCCCGTTCATTTTCGCATCCTCACAAACTGCATACATTGCCCGCTTTACTAAACTTAAAATGTAAGTCATATGACAAAAATGAAATTAGTTCGTAAAGTTAGCAAAGAGGATTTTCAAGTGATACCAAACAGGGTTCTAAGCAAATATTTGTATATTTGTCCCGATGTATATTTGTCCGAAAATATATATTTTCAAAAAAAAAAATCCGTGAGATATACAGAAAATATTGGCTTTGTCTAGAGTAAATTTTAAAAAGATAAAAATTGATAAAAAATATTGTACAAATAATGGAAATACGAAAAATTAAGATGGTAAATAGCTGTCAAAAAGACAAAGCATCCAAAACATGACAAAAAATGTCAAAAGTGGCAATAAATGTCAGAAATGTTAGAAGTTTCAAATATGTCAGAAATGTCAAATAAGTCAAAAATGTCACAAATCAAAAATATTAATACTGTAAAAAATGTTCAAATCGTCAGATGTGTCACAAATGTCAAAAATGTCTACCGTGTCATAAATGCAAAGATTCCACAAATATCAAAAATGTCACAAACGTCAAAAATGTTAAAAATGTTAAAAATGTCAAATATATCAAAAATGTCCTAAAAACTAAAAATGACAAATTGTCAAAAATGGCCAAAATGGCATATACTTACAAAATGTCAATAATGTCGAAAATGATAGAAATGTCAAAATATGAAATGTGTCAAAAAAGTCAAAATATCAAGTATGTCAAAAATATCGAAAATGTCAAAACTGCATAAATGACGAGAAGTTTTGAAAAAAGATCAATAATATGGAAAAGGTTAGAACTATTGAATAAAGTAAAAAAGTGGGAGAGGTTGTTTATATGAAACGACCGCAAGGTTAACGTAGAATTACGACAGCCTGTCTTATGTCAATAATTTTTTGCAATAGCTTTGGAAATACACCTGATTAGGGTTAATCATTTTAATGGTGTGAAGCGATATATTTTTATATCGCTTCACACCAATAAAATGATTAACCCGTAAATGTTTCGTATATTATTTTTGTTTTATTGGAATGGAATGGGATAACTGAAAAAATAGGTGTGACTAAATTATTTCCAGTTATACCATTCTACAACGTTCGAAAAAAAAATACATCTCATTCATTCTAGCTCAGAGCGATCATTTGATAAGCTCCACCTTTATTTTTAGTTTTAAAGTTTTTCCTCAGTTTCGTAGCACGGATGAACAAAAATGATTTCTTGTGGACATCCTGTCGAGCCAACCGATAGCACTCTCATGAAGGCAACAAAATAACATGTATTGTGTCGTGTTGCGCGGCTTGGAAGGAAAAAATGTTTCCTTCCCCGTGTCGCAAGGAAGCAGATTGTTGCGTGTTTGATACTGCCAACGGTAGACATTAGTATGAAGGTGGAAATTCTGCTGTGATGTCAAGCAATAACCGTCTTCTTCAAGACGTTACATCCTTGTTAATGAAGTGTTATGAATTTTCTTAAACGGACTCATCACCGTGAGCAGAACTTGCTGAACTTTTCTGTTTGAAATCGGATTTGTTTCGCATATACCACTCGTGATGCACAGTATCAATGAATCACAATATACATCACACTGCTGCGCAATTGCAGCAGCATCAAACTGCAATCAAAGTTTATATAATAACCATTCATTATGCTCTTCCAAATACATTTAGTAGCCTTGAAAAAGGCTGCTTGCTGCAGTTGCAAATTTCATGGTCCAGATAGTGCGCGATATCCGCTCTGACATAGATTTTTCGCACGTTGTGGAATAGAATAACTGGAAAAATAGGTAAGGCTAAAGTCGCATGCAGATTGTTCCGTGTTTGATACTGCCGACGGTAGACATGAGTACGAAGGTGGAAATTCTGCTGTGATGTCGAACTATAACCATTTTGTTTTAAGATGCAATAGCGTAAGTGCTGCATTTCTGTTATCTGCTGCCATCCAGCACTAGAACAAGTATATATTACAACCGGCCACCAACACATTCTTGAGGCAATGTTGAATTTTTCTTGTCTTGCGAATGCTGAAATTCGCGGTTTTCCGTCTGTTACACATGATGAAAAATCTCAACTACTTCAATCACATAATTGTGGAGCACCAATAAGTGCTACTATATTTGACAACAGTAACAAACTGACAAGTTTGTTCAATTATCATCATTTCGGATAACCATTCGCCGATGATTCTAGTTCTCCCGTTTTCTTTAGTAGAATTGCCTGCCATTTCCAATAATTCTGCAGCTACCGAAAACTCCATAACAGCCGCCAGATAGTCAGGTGCTTAAGTATCAACGCGCCCAGCGCGATCAGCCAGAAATTGAAACCCGGTTTTTCTTTCTTCTCCACGATCAGCAACATAAAACACAAAGCGCGCATTCTTAGTCAACTAGGTATATTCTGTCGGCCTTGTTAGGGAAAGAAGCATTGTGCGACCAATCAGAGGTCGACATTTGCGTTTCGACAAGGCTTGACAATTCAATAGTAGCAATGACAATTCAATAGTACAATCGTTCGAACAATCAGCTTACAACTTTCTGCATTTGGACGGGTGCTTGGTTGATTTTTCAATCGATTACTGCAAAAATGACGAAAATCGGTTGGAAACTGACCGAGCTTAAAACGGTTGAAAATGGACAATTTTTGTGACGCTCTCGATGTTTTTGGTTTCTGAAATTGGATCCCTGGAATGAAATTGGTCCCCTGTAAATGTTTCCGTAAGACGTAATTCTACGTCAAAAAATTACACTAGAAACGATCGAAATTGTTGAAATGGTCAAAAAGTTTGGAATAGCTTTTGTAAAATACACAATACAATAAAATTAAAAAAAAACCAAAAATGTTCAAACTGACTCTAAATATGATGTTGGGTATCGGCTCTATTATCGCCAGGTTTTACCTATTATCTTCCGGGGGTTCATGAAGTCATAGAGAACTAATATTTTGCAGAGAGGTATTCTGAGTTATGAAGAACCATCATGCAAGAAATTAACGATCTCGGACATCATTTACCCTTATGACGGTGGCGATTATGCCATTGTTATTGTAGCTTAAGTTTTAGACTGAAATGGACTACTACTACAAACTAAAAAACGGTGAACAACAAGTTAAAAGGTTTGTGTAAACGTTATAAAAGGTCACCGTTTCAGTGAGTAGTTTTTCAATTTCGTATAGTGTAATTTTGTCCTAATGTGAATCAATTTGTACGTAAAATGTTAAATTTATTGTAGGCCCTGATGATGGTCCCATAGAAGAACCGAAACGTCGATGATGAGCATATAGAAATCAACTCAATTCATTAGACTGCAAGCCGAAAAATCAAATTATTACATCAATTCCGGTCGAAAACATAAGTTACTTAAGGTACTTAAGGTTTCGTCTCCATTTTGCTTCAATATGATCTCTCTGTCTTGATTTATTTCCTGCACAAAACTCTTTTTTTGTCTCCAATTTGTATCATTTTTCTTATCGATATTTTCCCAACGATTGTTTACGTAAATTTTTCTTTCATTTGGCGTTCGTTCATTCGTTGGTTCGTTCTGCTTCGTTCAATCGTTGTGTTTCCTTCGCCTGTTTTTCTGCGACTTTCGTTCAAAATTCGTTCATTTTTTAACAAAATTTGTTCCTTCACCTTTGTTTCATTCTTGTTGCATTTTTTTTCTGGTCTTATTCCAATTTTTGATTCATTTTGTTGTTTAATTTTTTATGTTTCATATTTTTTAAATTCCCTTATTTTTGTTACATGTTTCGATTTTTTGACGTTATCTATAGCTTCTTCTTTTTTATTGGTTTTGTTTCGTTTTCGCTTCACTTTAGTTTTATGTTGCGTCCTTTTCATCTCATTTTCGGCTTAATTTTTTCACAGTTTTGTTTCATTTTTGTCTCAATTTTGATTTATTTTTTGAATACCTGATAGAGATGAGGGTCATTCCATATGAAGTGTACATGCCACTTGGACACGACCATCACAGATTTTGCTCAAAGTTGGGAAAATTATTCATCTACTGTCTCTTTGGAAAAATCCCAATTTTGGTATCGATTGGAATACCCCCCGCTCTCTAGGACCCTCCTCTTTATTGCAAAGTCACGCAATTTTTGTCAAAAATCTCTTTTTTCTTTTTCTTAGAATTCATAGACGTAAGATGTCCGAAGAATACTGATAAATGCTTTTTGAAGAAAATAATCCAAGGAATCCAGAAAAAATATAAGTTTTGACCGGAAGTGTTGCCAGATAAATTATATTTGTATTTGAAAACTAAATTTACAATTTTCGGAAAATGCAGCCATTTTGATTTTAAATTTGATAATTTCATCGTGTTCCTTGGAAAATTTCACATAAGAAACAACTTTCATCCCGAGGTAATGTGAGCCAATCTCGAGATATAACATTTTTACGAAATAAGGTGTAAACTTCGTAATTATTTTATTTTATAATTTATCGACGAAAGACACGCGAAAAATAGTGATAGGTGAATTTTGAAGAAAATAAACCAAGGAATCCAGAAAAATATTGTTTTTGACCAGAAGTGTTGCCAGATAGATTATTTTGTATTTCAAGATTAAACTAGTTACAAAAATCAACCTCACACTACTGCACGAATTAACCGACGTTAAATCAAATCAACTCTTCTGCGTAAAGGATAACATGCCCGATTTACTGCGAAAGCCGCAGACACCTGTACGGATCAACAGAAAGTAACGATCTTAAAACCGCCTCTCAATATATCATAAAAATCTTGTGCATTTTTGCTATTCAAAGAAACATTGAATAATACTTCTCTAGAGTTATATAAACACTATTTGCATTTCAAAGGTTCTGTTTTTTAATGTCTTAAAAACAACATGAAGGAAAATATCGAAGATATTCAAAACATCTTTTGAATCGGTAGTCTTACAAAATCAAACACTAATACTAGAAGCAATTAAGCACTTTGACACAGCAGAAGCTGAAATACCCATTCGATCCAGCGAGTGGTAAGTGTGAACTCTCCAGCATTCCAGCTCAGCCTTAATCGATTTTTCTGTCTCAACTTTTTCCCACCTTCATTTCATTTCCACACTATTTCTACCAATATAGGGTAGATCTGCTTAATATAGACCACTTCCTTTAGTGGACCACCTGAACTTATACACCAAATTACACATTATAAATATATTTATTTTGATTTATGCTTTGACAACTTTAAGAATGTTCTTCATTGGAAATGTTGCAACAGATGTTTACAATAATATTCTTCATTAAAGCTGCAAAAATGTCTTTTAAGAACAGCTACCTGGTTTGCCATGGATTGTTAACGTTTTGATAGGAAAGGGCTTCACCAAAAACTGTACTGGCATCACACTTTCCGAGCGAAACTAATCAGATATTCGATGAACGGGTAGGGTAATAGTGTCTTTAAAAGATAAGCAATAAATTTTACTAGAAAAACACTTATAATATCAACACTTAAAAATAGTGGCCCAGTTAAGGGTGGAAATGATACTGTTTTCCTTATTCCGGCATGCTTCATTTCGAACAAAAGCTATCATCGAAATAACGCCGCGAATCATAGTTACCATAGTTACCATAACTTTGTTATGATTGAGTTATTGTATAAAATTGCTTCTAGAATGGAAAAAACGCCGGAAATTGGTAAAAAATATACTGAAGCAGCAGTTACTGAGCGTCTTCAAGCAATAAAAAGTGGTGTTTCGACTAGAGAAGCTCGCAGGCGCTCCAATGTTCCAAGATCTACCGTAATGTTCCGTGCAAGCAGCAAGTGGTCAGGAAAACCACGAAAAGGTAAACAAACTGCATTGACTGCCGCGGAAGAGGACTCATTTGTTCGCTGGATAACTCGGATGGCACGTAAAGGATTCCCTATTACGAAAGAACGGGTGCAGTCTACAGTTGATTCAGATCCAGAACTCTCAGTGCGTAAGCCAGAGTTAGTTTCATCAGCGGCAGCTACGGTTGAAGAGGTGTATTATTTAGACCTGGCCCAAATTAGGAAATTGTTGTGGTCCAAATAAGGAAACGGTGGCCCATTAAAGGAAACTGAAGCGATGATTTATTTCTTTTATTATGAGGAAATAGAGGTATTATATAGTTGTTTTTCATGCAGAAAAGATGATAAACATGTTACTTCATGTTTATACATAATGGAATACCTAATTCAGTTTAGATATTTACACTTTTTCTTGCAAAATTTGCAGCTACGCTACTTAGTGGTCCATTAACGGCAGTTATGCCCTAACTCGCTTGGAAACTATTTTTATTATAAGAAGCATGGCTTGCTATGAAGCACTTTGATTTTCGCGTCTTTTCTAAAAGAAGATTCAAGCAGACAGTTTTTATTGTCATAAATTACCAATATAGCAAACAAATTACATATTGATTTTAATGCACATGTCTGAGAAAAGGCGAAATTCAATTACACTGGCAAGGCTCCGAAACACAATGCGTTTGACCTCCTCTGCACCGACGGTTGTGTATACGGCGATGTTTCCCCGTTTGACGGACGGAAATTAACCTGTCGAATGTGTGTGCATTTGGCAACGATATTTCCCGCTTTTCCATTGCGAGCACACTTGTACGTCACAACCGCTCTGAACGCACTTTAGCTATCAAAAACTCATGGTCACATCTATCGTCTATTGTTTCACTCGTGCTGACAGGACACAGGGTTTTGCTCTGTCGGTGAGCGTGTGGACATTCGAGACATCATCTATTTGCGGAATTGTCGAAACCGAAACTGGTTTCGACAGTTAAAAGCACAGGTTTGCTATCTACGATTAAACAAACGATTGGTTTTTTTTCTCGATCCTGTCCTGGAGCGTATGATGATAAACGGTTCCAATTAAAAACTGAACAGAAATTTGCTTGATAAACACAATAGATAAACCGCATTGGTGGGAGTTGGAATGGTAATGACAAATAAACAAGTACGCTTAATTGCGTGCTAATGAAAGGTTGAAGATTTTTTGGTTATCTGAGTTGTAATTAACAACAACCATGCGACTCCATCAGCTTAAATTTGGTGGAGTTAAATCGGATACGGCCGTGGGCAAGAATAAGGCCGTTAGGCTGACTGATTTTTCGCTGGCTACCGTTAAAATATTCATGGGATTCTACCTGGAGGTGATATATGGGCAAATTCTAAATTCAGTACGCTTGATTTAACACATTCTCCCATGAAAACAGCCTCGCATTAAGCATCATTTTGAATACGGAATGATCTGATTGATGAATGGACACCGCACTCGGTGCACTCGCTATCGATTTCCTGCCAACAATTGCACCCAACCGAGGCGGCATTCGCAGCACGCTCATCGACGATATTATTGACGGCGATTGCTCTCAGCAGCAACGCAGATGTAATAATGCATCTGATGCAGCATCCCAGCCGAAACGCCCATTTGCAGCGAGGTAAAATGCCCCAGGCCTAGCTTCCTGTTTCGTGCTGCAGTGGCTCCTCGTTTATTCCCTTCGCTACGATTTTTTTTTCTCTGGTTCTACTCAACAGGAGTCACGCTTTTCCAGCAGATAATTTCAAATAAAAAGCTTTTTATTTATTTTCCCTCGGGTGCACATTCTTGAGTGTTTCGCTTCCGCCCGTTTGCATCGTCCAAGGCGGCCTCTGTGCACGAATCCGCCCAACCGGAGGTTGGTGGTTTAATTCCGGAAGCGGATGCTAGCTGCTGGATGGATGGTGGAGGAGTTCGCAGAAAGTAGGCCACACGCATAATACGGCAGAAACAGAGCGAAATCCGAATGACTAGCTGATCCGGTTAGCGACATGTGTTCGAACATAATACATGCAAGTAAAATGAATTCTGGTTATTCCAGATGGTGTGCAGTTTGGATTATTTGGAATAACGTTTCTCTGTGCTTGAAATTGAATATCAAATGATAATTATCCCTAAATCGAATCAAAAGAGTTGATTTTTTTCCAGCGTTGCGCGACAACCGTCATTTTTTATCCCTAATAGACAATCACAGCTCATCATAGACAGTACGACCCAACGCGCTTTTTTTCTGTCTCGATTCTTCACTCGCACTGTCCGAAGAACCGGAATAAATCAGCCGCCGCGGGACCGAGAAAGATTTATTGCAGCAATTTTCCGGTAGGCTGAAACTCTTGCACTCTACTATGCCCACCCGAGTGTCCCGTCGCGCGCCGGTGTATTGCAGTGGGCCTGGGCTAGATTATCACGGTTTCAACAGCGCTCTCAATATTCTTTCCAACCTACCGTGGCGATGACGCTGCCGCTGCTGCTGCAGAGATATAGTCATGGCCACTTTTAAATGCCATAAATCTAATTTCGGGGACAACCAGAGCCCGGCGGCACTCGGACTGTAGGACACTTGGACAAGCAAGCATGGATTAAGTTGTCTCTTCAGATCCGAACCAACTTTATTCGGTGCATTCATTCCTCAGAAGTGTGCGTATGTGTGGGGACTGCAAAAATGAGAAATTTCAATTTGCGTGCGGAATGATAAGCTTGAAACTTCTGACTCGCCCCCGTTTGTTCCGGGAACAAACATCAAACTGCATTGTAGTGAAGCCTTTCGAGTGGAACGTTTGGGTTTAAGTAGACGAAGCCACTTACAAAACGAAATTCATGGAATGTTTCAGATTCATTGTTCGGTGATTCGCAATCGAAATTGTATGAAGAACCATATTGTATTGTGTTTCTACCTGTTATTGAAGAAACTCGTGAATGCAAAGATATCCCAAACATGAAGATTATCCTAAAACAAACACATGAACCTAAATACACTAGACCCAAACGCTGTTATTGTCATTATGAATATTTATAGCTATTTTTCGAACGGCTGGCAGGGCCAGCAAGAAATCGATTCAGATTTGGCCAACATTAATTTGCTGTGCACACTCATTTCTCGGTTGCGAAGGAACATTAAACTTTTTTCCACCCCCTTACATCATACTGGCAGGACTGCAGGGTCAAATGATAAACAAAAGGCGAAAGAAGATACTCATCCGCTGGGAACAACGGAATCTGTAGAGGTCTTTGTTGTCCGTTGCCGGCTGGTGATTGAAATTTATGGGTGTTTACTCTTAATGACCAGGAGCCAGGAGCCTGTTTTCTCTAGGCGAAACAAGCAAAGTTGTGCGAAAATTGGAGTTTCCTTAAATCATGCAACATTTTTCATTTAGTAATTTTTGAAGTCATTCAAACTTAAGAATTTGAAGCTTTTATCCATTTATCATTCGGAATCACTTTTGGGTATCACTTTTCCTTCTATAGCAATGGTCATAGTAGGCGTATCTGATATCGTCTGACAGCCAATTGTTTGGAAAAAGAAATTGATAAATCGATCGATCAGAGGACGAAGAAGAATGATAACTCTAACCAAAGTACCATCCGGAGAATCCGTATGGGAGAAGGTCATCGTATTTTTTTGTGCCCGCAATCAACCAAATAGGACAGTGCCAGTGGAGCAGAATCTGGTAGCCAAACGATGGGTTTTGGATTGCTGTCAGGCCTGAAACTCTACAAGGACATTGTTGAGGAAATGTGCCCACCAAGTTTAGGTTTGCTTTCGCTGATAAGCTCGCTAGAACGTGCCGAGGGATTTGAAGTTGTGGACAGTAAACCGAGGATCAAACAAAATAATACATTCGAAAATTTATAAGGAAAAGTGCTTGCAGAAATGTTTTCTTCAATTTATTGTTCCTAAATGTCCGGTGAAGTTTTGGTAAGACTTGGCAAACTGTCACTATAGCCGAAATGTGCTTTAATGGTACCGTGGCAATGGGGTCGATTGTAATTGAAAAAGATTCGATTCTATTCAATCGAAAATTTTCGCTCAATTGTCGAGCGAGAATTTACAGAAAAGTACCAAAGTGATTCGAGATGCTGCAGATATGAAACGAAGAAAAGTATGAAAACTCACCCAAGCTATAAGGCGACATCTATTAAGGTGAAGTGGGACGGAATCCAAGCATTATTTTATCATTGTTAACAGTACATGGTTACCAAATTTCAAATATTTTTGATGCCATAAAATTCAACAGAATCATCAATTCTATATATATATATATATATATATATATATATATATATATATATATATATATATATATATATATATATATATATATATATATATATATATATATATATATATATATATATATATATATATATATATATATATATATATATATATATACATATATATGTGTACTTGGCTCAGTTAAACATAAATTGTATCGTGCCGTGTCAAATAAACTATTTTAAAACAAAAAATCAATTCTATATGCTAGCGCAGCCTACTGCTGGCAGTGCTGACAGCTCAGGAGCAAAATTTGACATACGCAGTTGACTTGAAATTAGAAAAAAAAAAGCAAAACCAGGAATTTGCGAGGTGCTACACTTCAGTAGCAAGTTTCAGCCCATTTCGGCCGATTTTTTGCGGAAATCAGTTACGACCACGCTGTTTGTTAGTGTAAAGAGAAAAGTATACTGAGTTTGAGTGGTTACGCGACTCTTACGTGCCGGTATTTGTGGAAAATGTTTTACTCGTTACCAGCGCGAAGTTATAAACAACAAGGCGAAACAAATAATAGTGATGTAAAAAAGCAAGTTTGAAACATGTTTAAGGTTTTACGGTGAAACCAAATGTGCAAACTGATTAATTTAGATGCTCTGAAGCTTGTTTAGCAGTTTCACAATAAGTAATTGCAGGTTAGTTGAAAAATTAATTATAATCTATGAGGCATTCCCGGAATGCGGTAATATGCAGGAGGAAGTCATCGGTCCTCCCATGCTAGGATTCCGTCCCGTTTCACGTTAATTATGAAACGCTAAAAATCCAAAACCTCCTGCTTCTTACTGTGAGTGTTACTAAATCCACATATCAGTTCGTAACCTTAAAATGAAGTGACCAATTGGAAAAAAAATAAATTCTCGGAGCGGAAGCAGGTGTCTTGGGTTCTGATTATTGCCGAAATGGTGTGAGATATACATTGAAGTTACTTTTTCGTTTTTTTTGTGATATTCAAACTTTGGTTTCGTGTAAAATATAGCATCATTTATCGAAAAGTGACCATTTACCTATTTGACTACTTGGAATTTTTGACATTTAGTTTTTCTAATTCCTTTGAATTAAAATATTCAACTTGACTTGGGTGATTTTCAGCTTTTTTTGGGTTTATTTTCTAATTTGAATTTATTTTGGGCCATTCTTAGCCTAATTTGGGATAATTTTCTATTTTGGTCTTTAAAAGGGGTTTTCGGCCGTTTTGAGCATAATTTGGCCAGAAAACGCCAAAAAAGAAAATGATCCCAAATTGAGCTCAGAATCGCTGAAAACGCTTTCTAAAGGCCAGAAAACGCCAAAAAAGAACATGATCCCAAATTGAGCTCAGAATCGCTGAAAACGCCAGAAAACGCCAAAATAGAAAATGATCCCAAATTGAGCTCAGAATCGCTGAAAACGCCTTCTAAAGGCCAGAAAAGGCCAAAAAAAGAAAATGATCCCAAATTGAGCCCAGAACCGCTGAAAAGCCCTTCTAAAGGCTTCTTTCTAAAATTGAGCTCAGAATCGCCAAAAACGCCTTCTAAAGGCCAGAAAACGCCAAAAAAGAAAATGATCCCAAATTGAGCTCAGAATCGCTGAAAAGCCCTTCTAAAGGCCAGAAAACGCCAAAAAAGAAAATGATCCCAAATTAAGCCCTTTTTTGGCCTTTAAAAGGGGTTATTGGCCATTCTGAGCTTAATTCGGGATCATTTTCTTTCAAGGCCTTTTCCGGGTTTTAGAAGGCTTTTCGGCCTTTCTGAGCCTAATTTGGGATCAATTTCTATGTTGTCTTTTTCTGGTGTTTAGAAGGGGTTTTCGTCGGCCATTTTGAGCTTAATATTTGGATTGATTTTCTTGTTTGGCCTTTAACAGGATTTTCGTCGGCCATTCTGAGCTTAATTTGGGGTCATTTTCTTTTCTGGCTTTTTCGGGTCTTTAAAAAGGTTTTTCGGCCAGTTTGAGCCTTATTTAAAACCAATTTCTATTTAGGCCTTTTCTGGCCTTTAAAAGGAGTTTTTGGCCATTCTGAGCTTAATATGGGATCATTTTCTTTTTAGGCCTTTTCTGAGCTTAGTTTTGGATGATTTTTTTGCCTTTCCTGGCCTTTGATAGAGGTTTTCGGCCTTTCTGAGCTTAATTTGGGATCAATTTTATTTTTTACCTTTTGTGGCCTTTTTTTCTGACCTTTATTTGGGATCAATTTCTTTTTTGGCCTTTTCGAAAGGGTTTTTGGCGATTCTGAGTTTAATATGGGACCATTTTCTTTTTTGGCTTTTTCTTGAGATTTTCGGCGATTCTGGGCTTAATTTAGGATCATTTTTTTTGACATTTTCTGGCTTTAAAAAGGGATTTTTTTTACATTCTGAGCTCAATTTGAGATCATTTCCTTTTTTGGCCTTTAGAAGGAGTTTCTGGCCTCTCTGAGCTTAATTTGGGATCATTTTCTTTTCTGGCCTTAAGAAGGGGTTTTCGGCCTTTCTGAGTTTAATTAGGCCTTTTCTGGCCTTTGAATGAGGTTTTCGGCCTTTCTGTGCTTAATTTGGGATCATTTTCTTCTTTGGCCTTTTCGAAAGGGTTTTTGGCGATTCTGAGCTTCATTTGGGACCATTCCTTTTATTGGCTTTTTCTTGAGGTTTTCGGCGATTCTGGGCTTAATTTGGGATCAATTTTTTTTTGGCATTTTCTGGTCTTAAAATGTGATTTTTTTAACATTGTGAGCTCAATTTTAGATCATTTTCTTTTCTGTCCTCTAAAAGGGGTTTTCGGCCTTTCTGAGCCCAATTTGGGATCATTCCCTTTTTTAGCCTTAAGAAGGGGTTTTTGGCAATTTTGAGCCTAATTTGGGATCCTTTTCTTTTTTGGCCTATTCTGGCCTTAAGAAAGGTGTTCCGGCCATTACGAGCTTAATTTGGGATCATTTTCTTTTTTGGCCTTTTCTGGCATTTAGAAACGGCTTTCGGCCATTTTGAGTTAAATTTGGGATCATCTTTTTTTCTGGCCTTTTGAAGGGGATTTCGTCCTTTCTGAGTCAAATTTTGGATCATTTTCTTTTCTGGCCTTAAAAATAGGTTTTCGACCTTTTTGAGTCTGATTTGGGATCATTTCCTTTTTTGGCTTTTTCTGGCCTTTAAAATGGGTTTTCGGCAATTCTAAGCTTGATTTGAAATCATTTTCTTCTTGGCCTTTTTTGGTTTTTAAAAGAGGGTTTCGGCCTTTCTGAGCCTAATTTGAGATCATTTCCTTTTTTTGGCCTTTAAAAGGGGTTTTCGTCCTTTCTGAGGTTAATTTGGGATCATTTTCTTTTCAGGCTCTAAAAAGAGGTTTTCGACCTTTTTGAGCCTAATATGGGATCATTTCCTTTTTTGGCTTTTTCTGGCATTTGAAAGGGGTTTTCGGCAATTCTAAGCTTGATTTGGCCTTTTTGGTCTTTAAAAGAGGGTTTCTGCCTTTCTGAGCTAAATTTGGGATAATTTTCTTTTTTGGCCTTCTTTGGCTGGTGAAAGGTGTTTTCTACTCAATTCTATTTTTGTTGTTCTCATTTCTAGAAAAAAGAGTCGAAATACGTTAAAGGTAAAAAACGTCGTGGTGACAAGAACTCTTTTGACATCTTTGTTCAAGAATGTGTTTGGACAGTGAGCCTTGCCATCTTTAGAGGCGAAAGAAGATGATTAGATTAGATTAGATGAGAGTAAAAAATTATTTCACCGTGACTATTCACAAGCCTGGTTACAAAGGTTATCGGACAGAAAATAGTTTCTTCATTTTTTTGACGTTGGACTAACGTCTATATCGAAGTTAGGCTCCTGAATTTGAAAATCTAGTTATTCAACCAGGGAAAACCAGGGAAAAGTGGTCAGGTTTTGAGCGCTTATATATCAGCCATTTCTTTTCAGAATTTCGAGGTTTTGGCATCAACCGATCAGAAATTCTTTTACGGTTGAATTTATGTAACAAAAATAACCTTTTGTTCGAGATACACTATTGAAAAATTGATAAATCACATCGATTGTCTAAATCATACCGAGCAACCAATCACTACCTCTCTTCACAAGCACAGTCGACACTAACGGATACAACCGATCTGACTTTGTAAACAGTCTCGCAGCTTTCAACCAATAACGAGCTCGCTCTCGGTAGCTGCAACAGGTGTTTCAACACCGTTTTAAAATGCTTCTTTTATCATTACCACTGAACAGATTCTAAACACCAATGGCTTGATTGATAGGGGAAATATTGCGCAAGATTGTCATTTAATAATTTTAATATGTTTTCGATACTAAACTAGATAAAAGTTGTGTTAAAAGTCGTGCACATTCAACCAATCACAAGCTCGCTTGTCCTTTGCTCGCGGATGGAGTTTTGCTTTTGGCTATATAATAGCCTGTGTCGTCTCATAGCAGTCATCAGTTAACAAGTGGAAGGCCACTAGAACGGTCCTGAATAATCTGCAGCGGTGGCTGGTTCCAGTGGCGAAACTGAGCTGCAGCAGAAGCGGTGGTATCAGGCAGCAGCGGCAGAGGTAATGGGCACCTACATTTCTTCATTTAGTTCGGTTCCCCTTCGATCTGAGTTGGATCCCACCAGCGGTAATCCAATTCAGATATCGTTGGGTGAAAACAGCCAGAAACTGCACGAGTCAGCACCGCCACTAGGAAAGCTACCGCCATTTAGTGTGTGTGCAGTGTGCACATATAGCGTATGTGCATCTGCATTACTTTGACATTTGCGATGATAGGGATGGCGCTGTTGCGTGTGTATGGCTAGCTATAGCGTGTGTAAGACATTAGCATGTGTGGCTATTGCGTGTATATCTTCAGCGTGTGTACGGATAGTTATAGCGTGTGTGTGGATAGTTGCTGCGTGTGTAATGATTAGTTATAGCATATGTATGGATAGTAATAGCACATGGTTGGGTAGCTTATGCGTGTGTATAGATAGTTGCACCGGATGTACGGATAGGAATAGCGTGTGTATGGATAGCTTTAGCATGTGTGTATAAAAAAACTATAGCTACAGCGTGTGTATGAATAGTTTAACCGTGTGTATAAATAGTTATAGCATGTGTGTGGATAACTATAGCGGGTGTTTATCGAAGATTATTATTGTCATTAAAAATATTGAAACGTCTTAACGAACACGGTTGTGAGTTTGATTTTACAGCAGCGATTTTAACTTCTTCAGTCAGTCTTTATTGATCGAGGAAAAATTACTGCCTATGAATGAATACTTATTTACTAGAAATTTCATTTAGATCAAAACATTCTTTCTTTTTAGTATCATAAATTATTGATAAAAAGAGTTGCAAGTTTTCTTAATGAGCATTCATTAAATTTTCGTTTTTGTTTCTCGGTGCGCGGTTTTGATTTTGTTTCTCGCACACAGAGAAAGAAACTTGTCGCTATCGTGAAAAATAACAAAACAATTAGAAATGCTCTAAATCACAATTGAAGAAGTTAAGATATTTTCCTGTCACTCGCCAAAACCTTGATAACAACTACCGAAAAACGTGTAATTGAGCTCTAGCTATGTAAGGTTATTGAAATAAACGTCTTTTTTTTAAATACATGAAGTTATATGCTGGGCTGGAGCTACCCTAGCATGAGTTCTATCGATTTAATGTCAAACAATTTTTAAATTTAAAAGTTTCGTTTGAATCGTTCTGGGCTCCAATTTCAGATAGTTTCGTTAAGTTTGCTTTTTGCTTAGATGGGAAAATTTTACCAATTCGCTCAATTAAATGATTGTCTTAATAGTGCAGCTACGAACAAAGGTTTGATTCGAATATGTATGAAATGACAGCGATCAAATAAAAGATATCCATTCTTTTAGTATATATTATTATTTATAACGTTTTAACGTCTCAGCATTCAGAAATGCACTAGATAAAATTGCAGCAAATACTAGAGTTGCAATTCTCTCTATTATTTGTTTTAATGGAATATAAGAATACCGTAGTCCAACGTCATGCGGTCGTGTCTTGAATGCCACCCTCCTACTTTTATTTTGTCACTTTTTGGTTTCTTGACTTTTTTTTTATTGTTTGATTTATGGGCTTTTTTAATTTTTGGGTGTTTAATTCGTTAACTTTCCGGCTTTTTACCGTTTGACTTTTTGGTTTTTGATCTCTACACCTTTTTGCTTGTTGGTTTTTGTCTTTTCAACTGTTTGTCTTTTGATATTTTGGCTTGTTGATTTCTGTAAAGCGTGGCATTTTTGACATAAATTTAACATTATTGATATTTTTTGCATTTTGAAATGTTTTTAATATTTTACTTTGATTACAAAAATTCGACTTCTGTGGAGGTTTCAGCTTCGTAATTATTGGCGTTTTGATTTCAGAATTTTTTATTTTTTTTGTCTGTGTGACTCCATGTTTTTCTTTTCACTTTTGTTCCCGATGCAGTTTTATACTCACTTTTCGTCTCGATGAATTTAGTTCTGATTTGTTTGCTGAACTTGTTTTCCCTAAATCGTCCGCTAGAGCTTTAAGTTTTAATATTTTTTTCAAAGTCTAAAATCTATTTTAAATACTTCCCTTTCTCAATCAAGTTTAGTCTCGGATTCATTTTCGTTTTAGTCGTTAAACTGAATTTTAAGTTAAGTTCTCCTCTAATATCATCCCAGAATGAGTTTATTAGGAATTTGATTCACTTTTGGACATTTTGAGGTTTAGATATTTTAACATTTATACAATATAACAAACTCGTATCAAGATTTGGTTGCAATCGAGCGGGAGACGAGAAAGGGGCTGCTGATAGCTGAGATGACAGTCTCGATCTCTCGTGCTCACTTGGTGCTGATAGCGATGCTAGAGATTTGAAAGACGGCATGCTGTGCATTTGCCCGTCGGCGTTGAAGTGCCCGAACGGAACCGGACACTCGCCGGAGGCTCTCCGCCACGGTAAATTTTATGACAAGACTCTTTTACTGTGGAAATTTGAATTGGAAATATTTGCCACTACAGGCATTTTTATTATTATTTTTTTCCGCTTCCCATCTTTCGGGGTGGGTAAACTCGGTACAGATGCCCTGCCCATGCATGATGTGAAAAAGTTCAGCGCACTTACCTCGCTCGCAGTAGGGTCCCTCGTACTCGAGATTGCGACACTCGCAGATTGGTCCGGAATCGGTCGATATGCAGATGCCGCCATGCTGGCAGGGATCATGCCGCTCGCAGGCGTCCGTAACGTTGCTCCGGAGACCCTGCAATGCAAATAAGGAAGAAAAAAAGACGGAAAAATGTAGCACTTAGTGAAAACTTTCGAGAGTATGCAGGACCGTTGTAAAGTCGAGGGAAGGAAGTGGGATTAAGGAAGGGTGAAAAACGGGTTAAACAGTCTCCGGATTGACATAACATGTCGGAAAGCCGCCTCCGTTCATTTAATTCCGAAGAAAGCTTGATGCTTGATAAGAATAAGGCCAGCATTATCTAGCGGAAAAAATTCAAATTGCTATCTTGACGATCCTAATTTACATTTTGCTTCAGATCTCTTCGATATGAGAAAGTATTCATTTCTTAACTTCAGTGCCCGTTTATGGCGAGTTAATGTTAGTATTTAATATTGTACAGTTTTCCGTCGAAGGGAAATGAATTGCCTTCACAGAGAGTCGTTATTCAAGTTGGATAGAATGCGAACAAAACCATAAACCGTTAAGTTTCCTCAAACCGTAGTAAAATCGCCTTTTTTTTAATCTTTCCGCTCGTACCATTATTGTATTTTGCCTTCCCGATCGTATAATATACATAATAGGTGCAGTCAGTATCAAAGGCCAGCACGAAAAAAATGAACCCATTTCCGATACGGATCGTACGATTACGATAATCGAACTTCTCTGTTCCACTTCTCGCCTCATAGGCACACAGACTGTGACTCCCACCCCAAAATGGAGCGCAGTATCCGGAGCCGGAAGGAGACCGGAAAAGGTGATGTGATAATGATAAAGGTAAGACATAAATTTCGAACACATGTATGCCATTGCCAGCTTCCTGTTCGAACTTCCCTTTCAACGACACACTCGATGAAATCTTGGCGAGAGGCCGAGTGTGCTTGGGAGTTCGGTTTTTTCACCTCGGTGGCAGAAAAATGATCTCCCAGTGGGGGCTTCGGTCGCGTCCGGTGATGAGGCTCTACACCTCGACACTGGCGGTAGGGACTAGAGAGAACACTTCACCTCTCTGGTGTCATTCCTGCACACAGACTTCCGTCCTTTGCTTCACTTCATAGCCTCATCAATCCGAATGCTGAATGAGCAAAAGATGATAACGACTACGACGACGACGATGATGATGATGATGATGATGTTGGTGCTGCTGAATCTGCTCCTATTTTGTTTGCATATCGAGTGCCGAGCAAAGGTTTTTCTCTCCTGATGGTACGTTTTTAATCTTGCACCAGGGCACCCCGAGGCAGGAATTGAACGACCGACATATGAGAATTAATGTTTGTTTTGTCTTCGTTGCCTTCCGGATATCGAGGGTTTCATGCTGAAATTGGTCGTTTCGGTCGACTGAACTCCGTTCCGAAAGAAACGTGAAGGCGTAACCGGGTTTGGAAGTGATTTATGATCCGCAGCCGAAAGGCAACTTGTGCTAGTTTCACTGACTAGCAAAATAAACAATTTGTAATTCTAACATCCGTACATCAAACGATTTTTTCTTTCCTTTAGCCTCAGAACTGGCGTAATCACTGCGACAACCAAATACCGAGATCGATCTAATCCCGAAAATGTAATCATCATTGATTGTTGGGTGAAAATGTACACACGTATTATATGTACGACCCACTCTTGGCAGGGATTTTTTTTCTCATTTCCATTTAATTGCCCACTTGAAGCTTTTACGCCAAATCGAATTTGTTTTTGATTTTCGCCAGACTCAATCTGATTCTTGACTGAGACAGAAAAAATGTGATGGAAAAAATAGGATGCTTTTTAATCAAAATGTGCACAAACCTTGATGAAAGTGTTCATCATAACGAGTGCAGATTGCAGACTGTGCCATCAGCGGTAGGCTTTTTCCGACTTATTACTTACAGGAGTTGATATTCCGTTCCCGTCGGAAGCAACCGGGCCAGAGAACCAGGGAGAAGGACACTGTCGTTGACACTCGCACATTAATTACATGAACTACTTTAGCCTCATTAAGATGATGGAGGTTTTATATTAAATTTTATACCGCACTGCCACTTTAGCGCTTCTTGCATCTTGTCCCCACCTACACACACACACACACATCGAACCATCCGGACACATCCGCCGGTAATGGTGATTCACCTCTATCTAGAGGTTAACCGGTCTGAGACGCGGCGTGGAAAATGTTCGCGGGTCATAAAACGCTAAAAGAAGTGATAATAGCACTTTCGTTTTACCGTCTAGGCTTTTCCCAGCCAAGCTGCTGCTGCCGCCGCCGCTCTTCACTGGCACTACTAGCGACAGCTCAGGCGTGGCAAATCTCATTAGGGTGAATTACAAAACTATTCTGCGACGACGAACTGTCGCTCAAGGTTTGTGAACCTTGAGCACAGTGGGAACAAAGCCGGAAACAGATGGTCACACACTTCAAAGTAATTTTTGCATAGCATTTCTTTAGCAGTCGGAGAATTTGTTCACTTACTATACATTACATACAGCAGACCGGTATCTAAGCAACCGGTTATTTGTCGCGTAATCTAACATAAAGTCAAGAGAAAGCTCTCAGTTTTAGTTCTACAAGAAGTGTTATCAACAAAACGTTTCGATTATATCACGTTAAAAAATATTTTCGCGTAATATATTTGAAACGAGATATATTTGAAACATATTTTTGACGCAGGACTACGTTTGTTTTCTATACTAGAGTACATTTTGTAGAATTGAAAATGAAACTGGCAAATGTTGCGTCAGATTTCAAACGATAATAGCACGCGAAAGACTTAACGTATTTTAGTCATCTATATGTTGAATAATAGATAAAATGTGTCACAATTGTTTTATATAATGTTTAAAATTGTTGCTTCACTGCTTAATGGTGAAATTGCCTTGCTTCCCGAGCACGGATAACAATAACATGGACGAAATAAATTCCACTGCATACACATTTTGACTCACCAAACTTTTTTGTTTCATCGCTCATTCTCGAGTCTGCGTCGCCCAGCCTACATTGCAAAAATCTACGCTCAACTCGATATAAAATACTGCGTATAGAGAATTCAGTTTCGTTCTTGTTCGTCACAAGGTAGCGAGTGGTGCTCACAGTATAGCACATAGGAAAACATCCAATAATCATCAGCGTTCTGTAGCACGCACTTCTAGTTGAAAATTATGGAATCGGAATTCTTTCCAGAACTATGAATAGTTGCAGATAAGAGTTATGAGAATTTTCGCAACTACTACTTGTGTAAAATTTTCATGTATTTCTCAATAAATCATTTTTACAATAAACTGCGGGGCACAAAATTAAATCGGCAGTGTTGCTATAAACAGTTTGTCGTGGCAAGATATAATCCTCATTTTAACCGTAATGTGCTCGACAAAAAAAAACACCCTTCCATGCCCGGCGGGGTAACCGGGTAGCCACAAATTGAAACTCCTATAACTTTGACAATTTTCATTAGATTTTAATAGTTTTAGCACTAAAAGATTCAGCAACTTATCTACTTTGAAATAAGTGCCAGTGATGCTCCGAAAGAATTTTCTTATTCCCGGAAATCCGGGTATTTTGGTGTTATGTTCGGAAACTGAGGATTTTTTATGAATCTAAACATATAAAATCGGACAACCAACCCTGCTGAAAGGAGAAGTAAAGAGGTACGTGTTCTGTCGGCGGTAGTGCGCTAGATTTAGCGCGATGGATGTAGATCCCTCGCCTCCCGTGCCAGCATCCCCGAACCCCTCCGATCCTGTCCCTCCTGCCAACCCTTCCTCTGTTAATTCTCCAGTCCCCCCTTGCCCAAGGCTTTACCCGGACGGATCTCAGGGCAGCTTTACTGTTTTCTTTCGGCCAAAAGCAGGACTGAAATCGAAACCGTTAAACATCCTGCAGATTTCGAAAGACCTGACGGAGGGGTACAAGGCCGTGACCGAAATCTCCAAGGTCAGACCCAACAAGCTCCGTGTTGTGGTCAGCGACCTAGAACAGGCCAACGCTATTGCTCGCTCCGAGCTTTTCACACGCGAGTATCGCGTTTATATACCCGCACGAGACGTGGAGATCGACGGTATCATAACCGATTCGAGTCGGGCGAGTGTATCTTGGCAAGCGGTTTTGGCTGCTTTAAAAATGCTTTGTGTCGCGACGTAAAAGTAAAGATCATAGATTGCAAGCAATTGCGGTCTGTGTCTTTTGTCAACGGCACAAAAGTGTACACTCCGTCAGACTCGTTACGTGTTACGTTTGCTGGATCTGCTCTCCCTAGCCACGTCTCGATCGATCGGGTTCGTCTGCCTGCGATTGTATGTACCCCGTGTTATGAACTGCACTAATTGCAAGCAGCTAGGCCACACAGCCGCCTACTGCTGCAATAAGGCACGATGTAGCAAGTGTGGAGAAACTCATGCGGACGATTCTTGCAGTGTAAATGCTGAAAAATGTATTCACTGCGGGGAAAATCAGCATGAGCTCTCCACATGCCCGGTGTACAGGCAGCGCAGAGATAAAATCAAGCGGTCACTTAAGGAGCGTTCAAAGCGATCTTACGCTGAGATGCTGAAGAAGACCGTGGCCACTTCTACCATAACATCGAACCCCTTTGATCTGTTGTCCTCTGATGAAACCGATTCTGACGATTCACCAGCGGGAACAACTTATGCCAATCCTGGAGGGTCTAGAAAGAGGAAAAATATGTCATCTCCTAAACTTCCCCGAAAAGGTCCTAAGATTTCCCAAAGTGAAATGAAAGTTACAAACAAACCAAACAGTGCTGCGGAAAAACCGAAGCAAACTCCTCCTGGGCTTGCAAATTTAAAGTCCCAGAAGGAGTTCCCAGCACTGCCAGGAACATCTAAAACCCCAGTTGTTCCTTTTGCACTCCCAGTTGATGAAACAAACTCTGGATTAGTGAAATTTTCTGACATTGTGGACTGGATTTTTGAAACTTTCAATGTACCCGATCCAATTAAAATTTTTCTTACAGCATTCCTCCCAACAGTTAGATCATTTTTGAAGCAGTTGACTGCCCAATGGCCCCTCCTTGCAGCGATTGTATCCTTCGATGCCTAATTCATCTGCGTATACGAAGGATTCTATCTCTGTCTTACAGTGGAATTGTAGAAGTATTTTACCAAAAATGGATTTATTTAAAGTTTTAATAAATAGAAACAAATGCGATGCATTTTTCCCTTTGTGAAACTTGGCTTACTTCAAATATTGATCTCAACTTCCATGATTTTAATATTATTCGCCTTGATCGAGACACCCCATATGGAGGAGTACTTTTAGGGATTAAAAAGTGCTATTCTTTCTATCGTATTAACCTCCCCTCGATTCCAGGCATCGAAGTTGTCGCATGTCAAATGACAATACAAGGTAAAGAGCTTTGTATTGCCTCAATATATATTCCTCCCAGAGCACAGGTTGGGCAACGGCTGCTTTTTGATTTAATAGAACTTCTCCCCTCGCCACGTTTGATTTTGGGAGACTTCAACTCTCATGGTGTGGCTTGGGGATCCCCTTACAATGATAACCGCTCCTCTTTAATCTATAACCTTTGCGATGACTTCGACATGACTATTTTGAACAACGGTGAAATGACACGTATCCCGAAACCTCCAGCGCGCCCAAGCGCTTTGGACCTATCCTTATGTTCGACGTCGCTACGGTTGGATTGCACATGGAAGGTAATCCTCGATCCTCACGGTAGCGACCATCTGCCTATTCTTATTTCAATTACTAACGGTTCAACTCGCATGCGACCAATTGACATTCCGTATGACCTCACACGGAATGTCGATTGGAAGTTATACGAGGAAATGATTTCAAAAGCGGTCGAGTCGATTCAACATCACCCACCACTTGAAGAATACAACCTCCTCGCGAGCTTAATCCTCGACGCCGCGTTGCGAGCCCAAACGAAGAAATATCCCGGCGTAACGATCAAAGAGCGGCCTCCAACTCCGTGGTGGGACAAAGAGTGCTCCGATGTCTACACGCAAAGATCCGACGCGTTTTTGGCCTTCCAGAAGGGAGGTATACCCGACGACTATATACGGTATTCGGAGCTTAATACCAAGCTTAAAAGCTTGGCTAAAGCAAAGAAACGCGGATATTGGCGTCGGTTCGTGAACGAGACGTCGAGGGAGACATCGATGAGCACTCTTTGGAACACAGCCCGAAGAATGCGGAATCGCGTAACGGTCAACGAAAGCGAGGAGTCTTCAAGTCGGTGGATATTTGATTTTGCCAGGAAAGTATGTCCGGACTCTGTTCCTGCGCAAAACTTTGTTCGCGATACGTCTCCGGGTCACGACGTGATAGAATCACCTTTTACGATGGCAGAATTTTCAGTTGCCCTCCTGTCCTGTAACAATAACGCACCTGGGTTAGATAGAATCAAATTCAACTTGTTGAAGAATCTACCCGGCAATGCCAAGAGGCGCTTGTTGAACTTGTTCAATAAGTTCCTGGAGCAAAACATTGTACCGCAGGATTGGAGGCAAGTGAAGGTGATCGCCATCCAAAAACCAGGGAAACCAGCTTCTAATCACAACTCTTATAGGCCGATTGCAATGCTATCCTGTATCCGGAAATTGATGGAAAAAATGATACTCCGTCGTTTAGACCATTGGGTCGAATCAAATGGTCTACTATCAGATACTCAATTTGGCTTCCGCCGTGCCAAAGGGACGAATGATTGTCTTGCGTTGCTTTCAACAGATATTCAGCTGGCGTATGCTCGCAAAGAACAAATGGCGTCTGCGTTCTTGGACATTAAGGGGGCTTTTGATTCCGTTTCTATTGACATTCTTTCGGGTAAACTTCACCGACAAGGATTTCCTCCAATTTTGAACAATTTTTTGCACAATTTGTTGTCCGAAAAGCACATGCATTTTACGCACGGCGATTTGGCAACTTTTCGCATTAGCTACATGGGTCTTCCCCAGGGCTCATGTTTAAGCCCCCTTCGACGAATGTCTGGCAAACTCATGCACGATAAGACAACTTGCAGACGACAGTGTAATCTCTGTTACAGGAGCCAAAGCTGCCGATTTGCAAGGACCATTGCAAGATACCTTGGACAATTTGTCTGCTTGGGCTTTACAGCTAGGTATCGAATTCTCTCCGGAGAAGACTGAGATAGTAGTTTTTTCTAGGAAGCATGAACCTGCTCAGCTTCAAACACAATTAATGGGTAAAACGATTTCTCAGGTTTTGGTACACAAATATCTTGGTGTCTGGTTCGACTCTAAAAGCACCTGGGGTTGTCACGTGAGGTATCTGATGAAAAAATGTCAACAAAGAGTGAATTTTCTTCGTACAATAACAGGACAATGGTGGGGAGCCCACCCAGGAGACCTTATAAGGCTTTACCAAACAACGATATTGTCTGTTATTGAATACGGGTGTTTCTGCTTCCGCTCCGCAGCAAACACACATTTGATCAAACTGGAGCGAATACAATATCGTTGTTTGCGTATCGCCTTAGGTTGCATGCAGTCGACCCATACGATGAGTTTGGAGGTCTTAGCTGGAGTACTACCATTGAAAAACCGCTTCTGGAGCCTGTCTTCTCGTATTCTTATCAAATGTGAGGTCTTGAACCGTCCCGTGATTGAAAATTTTGAAAGGTTAATCGAACTTAATTCTCAAACCCGTTTTATGACATTGTATTTTAATCACATGTCCCAAAATATTAACCCTTCTTCGAATATTCCAAATCGTGTCGACTTATCAAATACTTCTGATTCTACTGTGTTTTTCGATACATCCATGATAGAAGAAACTCGTGGAATCCCGGATCATTTACGCGTGCAACAGATTCTCAAAAATTTTTCCAATAAATATCGAAACATCAACTGCAACAATATGTTCTACACTGACGGATCACTTCTTGATGGGTCCACTGGCTTCGGTATCTTCAATAACAATTTAACCGTCTCCCATAAGCTCGATAATCCTGCTTCTGTTTACGTCGCAGAATTGGTTGCAATTCAGTACACCCTAGGGATTATCGAAAAAATGCCCACGGACCATTATTTCATCTTTACGGACAGTCTCAGTTCCATTGAGGCTCTCCGATCGATGAAAGATGTTAAGCACTCTCCGTATTTCCTGGGGAAAATACGGGAACATTAGAGTGCTTTATCCGAAAAATCATATCAGATTACCTTAGCGTGGGTCCCTTCTCACAGCTCGATACCGGGCAATGAGAAAGCGGACTCTTTGGCTAAGGTGGGCGCAACAAACGGTGGAATTTATGAAAGACCAATTGCCTTTAATGAATTTTTCTCATTTGTTCGTCAGAATACGACCATCAGTTGGCAAAATGCTTGGACCAGAGGGGAACTGGGAAGGTGGTTACATTCCATAATCCCCAAGGTGTCGACGAACCCGTGGTTCAAGGGGTTGGATGTAAGTCGGGATTTCATTTGCGTGATGTCCCGGCTTATGTCCAATCACTATAGATTTGACGCGCATCTCCGTCGTGTTGGGCTCGGGGAGAGTGGTATCTGTGCCTGTGGTGAAGGTTATCACGACATAGAGCACGTTGTTTGGTCATGCCCTGTACACCGTGACGCCAGGTCTAGATTAATAGCTTCCCTGCAGGCCGAAGGTAGGCAGCCGGCTGTTCCTGTTCGTGATGTCTTGGCGAGCCGTGACCTATCCTACATGTCCCTTATATACGTTTTCCTGAAATCCATCCACGCCCCAGTTTAGTCCTATCCCCTTCCGCCTACATTCAACCAAACGACAAGAACACGTTAAGACCCCGGATCCGGAAACAGCAATCAGACCCGCACGATACTCTCAAGGCCCGATGGAAACAACCCAATATGCCAGTCCGTAATATCTTGGCCCAGCAGCGGAACAAATTTAATATGCTGCTTACCTATGGCAATGAAAACCATCAAACAGCAAACCTGTGCTTTTAATGCGAAATATTCTAGCTTTAAGTTAGATTTAGTTTTCAGTTCGTAGTCGGCAGCGAGGATAAAAATTTGCTTTTAGTTATTAAGATACTTTAGAAAGTAAGCTACCAGGGAGGACTGGCAACAAGGCCCGCTAAGTGTCGTGCGTGTTTTATCTCTACGTGAAATTTAGCTAATTTAAGCTGTTTCCCCCCAAATAATATTAGTATATTCAGTGAATTTTATAAATTAAGTTCTGTTGGCTACCGGAACAGTGAAAAAAGGAGTCACCGGGAAATTCTAAGCAAGCTAAGTAACATTTTATTTTGTAAATATGTGGTGTGTTTTGCAGTCGGTTATTCGAGACGCACAAAAAACACTGACGAATAAAGTACGCTCACAGCGCCTCCTGTTAGCGGATAGAAAAGCGAGAGGTGTACATGAAAAAGTTGCGACCTGCATATTTTCCACTCATATTATTGCGTGCGCGTTAGGCAATTCCATTTTACCATTTTACGAACTGCTAGAGTAGGATACACGGTATTTGCTGTTCCATGTTTTCTATGAGAATATTTTCCATGAATTGAGTTCTGAAACGTCTCGTAAAATAGTCTATAGCCGTGTAAGGTCGTTTCTATTGCGCTCAAACTGTGAATCGTCGCATCGCGGTACTCCATTTTTTCCACTTTTTGCTGATAACGTTCGTGGTTGTGATAAATGCGTGAACGTGTGGATGATTTGTTTAGATGATTTTACGCGATGAATAGTCGTAGAAAAGAGCGAGACATCTATGCAAGCGCGGCAGCGTTTTTATAATAACCTATTTCAATTCATGTTTTCAGTCACTGGAAGGAGCAAAACAATAACTATTGATGTGTCATGAAAGAGTCTTTTTTAGACCTTCACTCTTTTTGGGAACACAATATAACGGACACTTTTCATATGTTTTTCGAATCCGTTTTATTTTTCGCGTTTTCCACTTTAACAATATGAAAATTTCAGCTATGGAAGGCAGTCAACCGAGATTTTCTTCACATGCTTCTTGTTGTATTTTATAATTCATTTTTAAGAATCTCACATTATATATGATCATATCTACAATGTTTAGATGACTTTATACGGTGAATAGTTGCGATGCAATGTTGTTGTAATAATTTATTTCTATCAATATAGCCGCCGAAAGCAGCACAATAACTACTATAGAATTTTCATGAATTAGTCTAATATAAGTTCATCTATTCTATTTTAGCACAACATGACGGATCATTTTCATATGTTTTTCGACTCTCTTTTAAATATTTCTTTTGCGTTTTCTGCGTTAAAAATTTGAATATTTCAGCTATGCAAGGCAGCCAACCGAGATCTTCTTTACATGCCATATTACTTCTTTTTTTTTTAGAATTCATCTTCATTAATCTCACATTATTTGTATATGATCATATTTATATTGTTACATCAATCCAATTAAATCATGGTCATATCACTTATCAAAGTGAATCCTGATCAAAAACCTACCCCACTAACAAAAACTCCCTTCCGTGGTCTTTGTAGGGATGCAGAGGTATACTCGATCTCTAACAAAACAAAGACTACATTCTAACACTCCTTCCTTATTGAAGGCTTCGTGCGGTACTGGCATAACTCGAAATTCAGAGTTCGAAGAGAAACGGGATTGAAAAGTTTGCGTTTAAAATTACCTTTATCGTCTCCAAGAAATCTACGAGCAAGTTAAAAACTTTCAAAGACACATCAACTGATAACTCAGTTTTTTTTTTGTGGATTTTGAAACAAGTCTTTGTGAAATAAAATTTAATAATATTTGGTATCATTTGACTGCAACATGGAAAACTTTTGAGTTGTGCCGGTATTGCACGAAACCGACGATATCCCCATCTGACTGTAAGGACGTGGCCGGCGCCGTTATTGGTCTATAAAAAATCGGGTCATTGAATGATGCACAGTGAGAAGGAATTACCACTCCCAGTCGTTCTTTCAGTTGATTCATTGTGCATCTTGAGTGGCTCGGACCCATCACGGAGTAGCAACCATTGATATGTACAGTCAGAACTAAGCTAAGCTAAGCTAAGCTACTTTAGAAAGTAAGCTACCAGATATAATTGGCGCCGTTAAACATTGAATTGTATTTGTGCCGTGTCAAATAAACTATAGATGAAGAAAAAAAATGTCGATAAATGACGATAAATTAAATAAACTTGCCTGTGTCACTCTTGGTGACACACCAATGACATTTTTCAGCGTCTCGAAATTACTCAAGTGAAGTAGTTATTTTATTTCTACCATTAGCTAGAACGTTGCTAGAGGGAATAGAAAGATTTATTCTTGAAATAATTTTCTTTTCAAAGCAGAATTACATCGAACCCACGCTGCTCAGCAACTTGAAATGAATGATTTCGGAACACTAAGAAATGCCACACGTAATTTTTTTTATAGATCGATATAGGGGAACCGCTCCTATATTCATCTCTACACCTTTAATAATCTCATCGCTCTAATTTGTTCAATTTGCTTTGAATTTTTTAAATTTTCTAAGCAGTAATTTTGTCTCTTTCAAATATTTCAATATTAGCATTTTTGACTTTTTGATTTTTAGATTTTAAGACGTTTTAGGTATTTTCATGTCTCTGAAGCAAGGCTCCTGATTCCTACATTGAATCTTCATTCGCTATTTGAGACACACGCCAAGAAAATTGCTCGTTCTCTTTGGCATAGTTTATTAACACGGTATGAAAATATTTGATCTCAAAGAAAAACTATATCCGTCATGCCACCATCCAACCAGTCCATTCAAGATCGGCACATTCGAAGACAAGATAAAAAGCAACTCTGCTGCTTGATGTCGCTGCACTTCGTTCCGTTCGGTACACTTTACTTTCATCCGCCATTCACTGCGACAAATTTTCCCAAGATAAAACGACTGAGTGCCGTTTTCTCCGATCTAATCGAGGAACAAAAGAGCTCTGTTCACAACGTTCGAGCCGTTGAGGACGACGGGGTCGCAGAGGCGACCCAATCCCAAGGCAATCCATTATGGCCAGAGCACTTCAGTGCGGTTCGAAAAAAAAAACATTGGATAGAGCGGTCTGAAGTACCATCACTCAGCAACTGGTTGTGGAGTGACCGAGCGAAAGCCTTTGTAATTTGAGTTTCTTTTTTTATTTGTTCGAATGACCCTGAAAGTGCTATTCTAATTTTGGACCCACCCCATCACAGCCGGTATATTGGAGAACAATAGCTTTCAATAGTGGGAGCTAACCCTCCAGGTGGAGCGATTTAAATTCGAAACGCCCACTACGAAACAGCGGAAGGATGAGACGGGGTCGAATCCCCTTGTTAAGTTGGCCTTTTGTTTCGGGTTTGCCCTGCCCTCGCTTTAAGTGGATCCGGAGGTCACACAAAGCGTTTTCAGGTCAGCGCAGTGCTTCAAAGCCTGACACCGTAGGTGTCATCCAAGTGAGCGTTGCGTTTGTAGTGTTGACAGAGAAAGTTCGACAGTAGCTAGGTTATGGTTATTTACTCAACACAATCGCATTAAAAAGTTTCATCATAAAACGGTATACAAGGCAAAACATCGAAGACACCTAACCGAGATCAATGATTCCATGGTTTGAAACTAGTCCTGAAAATAGTACGTGACTGCTCTGCTCGGAACAGAGTGTAACAATTTGTGTTCAATTTGTATCTTTCGTGACCATCACCGCGGTTAGGTCCACAATATTCACTGAGCTGCGAAATGGCGAGAGCAAACAGCACTGCATCCGTTCTCGTCGGTCTGGCCGGCGAGAGACCTAGCTGTCAATTCGCAGTAGCTGCAGCAGCTTTGGGTGTAAAACTGTTTAGTTTAGTTTTGGCTAAATTCTATATTCCTTTGCTTCCGTTGTCCATTGCAGGTGGTATTCGAGCTTGAGCGTTTGTGGTGCAAAACTGTGAGCACGAATTCTAACGATAAAATATCATGTACTAAGTAAAAATTCATCAAAAACCAAACAGGCTGAGCGGACAATATTTTTTTGCGAAGCAAAAAGATGAATCATCCGTGCCCAACACAAAAAAACATACCAGCTAAGCCGGAGCCACCCGCAGTGACTTTTATATGGATATAAATGTGCCACTGTGGATCTTTTGCGCCATTTGCATGCACTCTGTGTGAAACGACGAGGGTCCGGCAACTAGCCAGCTAACTTCGGCTCTCGGGGTGTATGCGCGCTAATGAACATTCAGATGAGATAGACAAATATGTAATTAAAATGTTGATGCCAAAACAGGGATTTGCTCTTGCAACGGAACGAACGAACGAAACGGCCGACTATTTGGCCGAGATCAACACCGCTGTTGTAGCGATGCAGTTTATTTGGTAAGCAAACTTTGTTACATAGGCATTGAAACTTAACTAGTCATCACGTCACGGCTAGGGAAAAACAATTTATACCCGCGCGAGCAGAGCACACGCGTGACCGCATCGAGAATCGGAAGAGCTGGGGTACTATAAATTAGACTTCCCGCAGCATGTTCCTAATGCAAAACGGCTCCAGGGAGTGGCATTCCCCGAACGAACGAGAAGAAAAAAACAATCAGAACAAATAATTGCACGCGGCACGGGGAGTAAGACTGAGTGGGGGGTCTTTTCCTGCTCAGTTTGTGATAAGAATCTACATGGGCCACCCGGCAGAAAACCCAAACCAGCAACAGCTGCAGCTGTAAGCACACCAAGTCTCGTTAGGAAAATGAGCCTTAAATGCTGTGTCGACAAAGGGGCAAACAGGCGGAAAACTGCTGGGCCCAGAATTTCCACTGTAATAATCAAACAGCAAGGCGAGAAAATTTTTTCGCGATGGCGTCCGATGGCGCTCGCGGAGGAACAAACGGAAAAGGGTGGCAATGTTCATTTTCATAATTTTATTAGACATTCGCAGCCGCGTCGGTAGTGAGAATTTCGACTTTACTGAGTAGAACGTTCCGGTAGCCCTTCTTTGCTGAAACAGAAAATGTACGGCAAGTCAATATCACAAGTAACAAAAATATTGAATGTAAAATAACTGTACATCGCAAGTTCGAGACCTAAGATCTAGGAAAAGATGAAAAATAACTCAAGATTTGAATTTTTGACGTGGGACTACGTCTAACCGCACTATATCGAGATACATTCCGCGAAAACTAAAACCAAGATGTAACGTCGGAATGAAAGATTTCAAATGGTTATACTGATGTAACCACATGATGGATCACAATAATCAATATGTCGTTGGGTTGATAAAATGATGGACAATTTTGTGATACTTCAATTTTCATTCTCACTTCATTGTTAAACAGTGAAAATTGAATAACAGTTTCAAGATCGAATTTTCACCAACAATGTACCAATCATATGCGAGCACGCCTAACACAGACTTCATGAATAGACACAACTGCCTGCTGTGATATCCTGTATAGCAGTGGCAAAACATAATTTGACAGAATCTTACCGTCCCAATAGGTCAACTAATGTTAGCTTCCATGAGCCTAGACTATTTTGATGTCTTGAAGGTGAAGCTTTTTCAGAATATTCGTAACCACCTCCACTATAAGACAGTATTACGTTCTGCTGCTAACAAATATGTTAATGTTAATAAAACTGATGTCTTGAAGGAGAATTTGATGGCACAGGTAACAGTACTGCACCGAGATATGTATGAACAGAGCGCTGGTTACTCGTCGGCTATCAGTGCAGTAAACTACAATATTATATTTTTGTGCAGTCAAGCCAAGTGAAAACTACATTGCCGCTGTTGACGCATAGTGGGGCGTGGAATACAATCGAATTGTCGTTTGAATTGCCTTCTTCTTCTTCTTCTTTAGCAAATATCAGAATTCAATATGATTTTTCGGGTGCCGCAAAATACGCTCTGCCGCCGGGGACAACAAAATGCGTTGCTTATTTTTGAACTCTACACTCTGATTTTTACAGATTTATTTAAATAACTGAATATAGGGAATTAAATAATAGAAAACCAAAAACCAAAATGCTCCGTATACATCTTTGAATAGGCAGTTAAACGAGCTGTACTGATGATTATATTTTACTAGCTGAATGAGTTTAGTCCAATATGACAATACTAGTTGCATCCCGCGGTGGTGGTATAGAGGAAAACCAAATTCATTTCATCTTGATATTAGCGTTCCGACATTAGTGTTAGTATTTTTCAATTGAAAATTTTTTTGAATTAGCATTTCCAAGAAAATATTACTTTCCATTACCTTACTTGTAATTGAACAACGCTATGCAAACATTAATTGCTGAGGCTAATGTTGTGCATCACTCTAGCCCAGTTTATTTTCGAAGATAACAGACATATAAATTTAAATTGACCTGAATTGAATGTTAACATGTTCATAAAATTCTATGTCAATTTCAAATTTTCTGTGAATATACATTTTCTACTAAAACTGTAATTCGTTATCGATGTTCTTTCCACGAGGTTGTAACTGCAGGAAAAAAAATTATGTGACATCTTTGCCGCTTTGTGATCGGTGAGTGAGCCAACATCAACAAGACAAATAGATATAAAAGAAAATTTAATTTCTACTAAATCGTACCCAATTAAATATTTTATAGAAGGTTGCCTTTTCGCGTATTAAAGAAAATTCGCTGTATTAGAATGAAAGGTATTCATCAATGGTCCAGAAACCAAATTCAGGGGGAAATTTGGGTCTAAAGCTCTATAGCAATATTTTAGAGAAAAACTTCCCTGTACAAAGTTGCTACATATGATAAAGCGCTTATTGAAAAAGTATCAAAAATTAGGGTGACCAAAATTTTCGATGCTATCAAGTATCTAACTTTTTTATTTTTGTAGATAGAAAACCTTGTTCTACAATTTTATAGCTCCAATAATTTTAAGTAACTTTGTAAAAAAAATTGTTCTCTAAAAACATTGCTATAGAGCTCTAGACCCAAATTTCCCCCTGAATTTGGTTTCTGTACCATTGTTAATGTTAAAGAGAATATTTTATCTTCTAAGCTAGAGCGCTGCAAAGAAATAAACAATATACAGAGCCCGTTCGCCAGAACTTTTTCTGTTGCCAAAATCGTACCATGCCAATAATGAACGGTTCTTTTTTTATGACTTTTTTGACTTTTTAAATGGTCAAAGACGACCTTAACAGTAGGAATGGCGACCAATGAACTAGTTTTAGTTCCAAGTCGTTTGAGGTGTCGCTTGATGAATTTGGGCTGACGACCTAGATACTTGGTATTACAACCCGAACCAAAATAGATTCCTCTTGGAAGATGTTGAGCTTAAATTGGTCAAAATAAATCAAGCAAACTACAAAAGTAAAACGAGCTCAAATCAAACATAGCTTCAAAATAAAAATATAAAATTATTGTAGTCCTACGTCAACTTTGCGGTCGTGTCTTGGATACCACTCTCCTACTATTTTTTTGACATTTTTAGGGTGAGAAACCGGCAATCGTTTTCGGTCAGTCGGTAATGGAATGTTCGCAAATTTTCCTTATAAGGTGGTGAAAAACCAAAATTCTATTAACGAAGCACACCACCACATGGCGACCAGTGCTGAGTGACAGCTTCCGAATATAAAAAAAGTCAGCAAGTCAAACTGAATGAACAGAAAAATTCGAAAAATCAAAAGCAGAAAATTTGAAAATCGAAAAGTCAAAAGTCAAAATATCAACGTAGGAAAGCTGAATTATCAAAGAGACAAAAGAGTAAAGAATTTAACAAGTTATGTCGAAAATAGAAGAAAAAAAAAACATTTTTTCAAAAATCACAACAAAAGCAAAAATTCGACGAAACATCAAAAAACTAAAAAATTATAACGTCGAAAAGTTAAAAAAGATATATTAAAAACAATAAATATATTGAAAAATAAATGTCAAAACAAAAGGTTAAAAATAAAAAAAAAATAAAAAAATAACACGAAAATCAAATAATTTCATAATTGAGAAATTCGTGAAAAATTAAACAATTGAAAATCTAGGGATCGAAAAAGGCAAAGTTAGTTAAACAATCGAATGGTTTAAAAAGTAAAAATAATGGGAAAAAGTCCAATAGTAGAAAATTTTCAAAAATTGGAATGTAAAGAGGTCAAAAAGCCCAAAAGTTGAAAAATCTAAAAGTCAAAATGACAGAAAATCAGAAAGTCAAACTACTAGAAGTAAAATATATAATAAAAAGTAACAAATTGAATTCGTCATTATGACAAAAAGATGAAAATTCGAGAAAAGTCAAAAAGATAAACTATTACAAATGAAAAATTCGAAGAAACAAGAAATTTCTCTTTAAACCTAAAATAGAACAGGCTAAAAAGTCAGAGAGTCCAAAAGGTAAAATATCAAACAGTTAAAAGTTAATAAATCAACAAGTCAACAAGACAAAGAGTAAATAAGTTAAAAAAAAAAATCAAAAGCCGAGAAGTTTAGAAGCCAAAAGTCACTATGTCAAAATGTAAAAAAGTTGAATAGGTAGAAAATTGAACAAACAGCTAAACAAAGTTAAAAACACGAAGCGTCAGAGCCGACAAGTCAACATGTGAAAAGGTAAAATGAAGAGTCAGATAGTCAACATCAAAACAAAAAAAAAATATCACAACAAAAAGCGAAAGTATTAAATGAAAAAAGTTGAAAATCTAAACATCAAACAGTATAAAACAGGTACTCAAAAAGCTAAACTAAACAAAAAAAAAACTCGGGAAATCAAAAAGTAGAAAAACTATCCAAAATTCGAAGAGACAAATAAACGTAAAAAATAAAATAAGTCAAAATGTCAAACTCATAAAAAAAGAAAAGTATAAGAAGAAAAAAAAGTTGAAAAGTAAAACTGACAAAATATTAAAAAGTAAAATGCCAAAAAAAATTAGACAGCTGAACATCAAAAACACCAACGAGTTATAAAGATGAAAATGAAACTGTAAAATGAGGGTAATAAATTCGTAAAGCTGGAAGGCCAATAAGAAAAAAAATATAAAAATGGTGAAACGTAAGTTAAAAACACAAAAAGCCTGAGAGATCAACAAGTCATAAAAGTAAAGGTAAAAAAGATCAGAAAAACAAACTGTTAAAAATCACTAAAGTGCAGAAAGTTACTCTTTTAAATATGTAAAATATCAAAAATGAATAAAGTGGAGAAGCTGCGAAATCGAAGAATCGAAATAGTCAAATTGTCTTTCTGACTTTATAAAGTCGGAAAGTCAAAATGTGAAATTATTAAAAATTGAAATATTAAATAGTCAAGTCAGTCAAAACAATACGAACAGATTCGGAAACTACCGAAGCGATCGACATGAAAATTTGTATGTAAGGGCTTTTGGGGCCGGGGAAGGTTTTTATGATAGTTTGAGACCCTTTCCTTCTCTGGAAGAGAGGGCGTCAATAAAAATTAAACACCAATTTTTGCGAGTTAAGTTATTCAAGAACTATTCGAGCAAATGAAGCCAAACTTGGCACGTTGATGTATTAGGAAGCAAAAAACCTGGTGGTAGTTTGACACTCCTCCCTGCTCCAGAAGGAGTCCCATACAAATGAAACTCAAATTTCTGCATAATGCGAGAACTAATCAAGTAAATGAAACCAAATTTGGCAAGTGGAAGTATTTGGAGGTAAGAAATGTTTCTATGGTGCTTTGACGACTCTCGCCCTTCTGGAAAGGGGGGCTTTCAACAAATTATTCTAGAATTAATCAACTTGAATTTGGTATGTGAAAATTGCAGTGGGCAAAACATATTTTCATGGTAGTTTGTCAACCCCATACACTTAACACAAATATTTCTGCATAACTTAAGAAATAATTAAGCTAATGGAACCAAATTTGGTATG